>NW_017972522.1:48955-85550 GCF_001876935.1 Asparagus officinalis | reverse complement strand
TCATTGAGGGGTGCAATTGAATTACCCCTAGTGTTATCAAGGGGTGCATCAGCCTTGATGACTTCATCCACTTCTGGATCACTGTCGTCTGCACCATTTTGAACAGGCGTGACAAGTGTAGTGCGACGACTATACTCAGCCCGTTGACAGGACTCTGGTGGTTGAAGTCTTTGAGCGTGCAACTCTCTCATTTGCTGCATGGCCAACTCCATCTCTGTTTTCATTTGGGCTCTAAGCTCTTCTCACTGTTTGGCTAGAGCTTCTTGCAGGGTCTAAACAACGAGATAAGGAGTGATTGTGATTGCTTCCTTTTCTTGC
Source organism: Asparagus officinalis (assembly GCF_001876935.1). Taxonomy (NCBI): domain Eukaryota; kingdom Viridiplantae; phylum Streptophyta; class Magnoliopsida; order Asparagales; family Asparagaceae; genus Asparagus; species Asparagus officinalis. The sequence continues at coordinate 85,232 of NW_017972522.1, read as the reverse complement.
CCTTTGTCGGATCCTATGTTAGGCATTGTCTCATCAGAGGCGATTGCGGAACAGGTATCCAAAAGTTTGTCATCCGAAGATAGTCCTTCATACATTCTTGGGTAATCCCTGCGTCTGATGGCTCCAAGCTAGAGTCGAGACATTCATTAGACTATTCCTGAATCGACTTTTCTTCCTAAAGAAAAGTCGGGATTAGAGGCATTTGAAGCAATCACATACTTTCCTTTGTCAGCCATATTGATTATGACTTCAGGGAATTCATCATTCTGGATGGAGGATGTTCTCTTGTGCAAGCATTTTAATCTGAGCTTTGATGCTTCAGTTGCAAGTTTCTTGAATACCGAGATGTAGTTGTCAAAAATTGCCTATCGGTTCCCACACGGTGCTCAAGACAAAGAGAACATGATGAACGTCATCACCCAAGTCAAAGAAGATTATCTGACACTGATAAAATGCATGAAGTGAATCGGTAAAATGCATAAGCCAACAAAGTGATGAAACACACGTAAAAGGGAAAAACAAGCAAACCGAAGGAGATACAAATAGCAAAAATAGTCAAAAAGACACATAAACAGGCCAAGAGGTTCGCATGCATGTGAGTCACCAAATGGTGACTCGCACAATTCTGTGTCACCACGACTATTTGGGCCTCCCAAACTCCCAAAACGCGAATTTTGATGTCTTATTAGAATTCTTTCGTCCCAGGACCTTCCTAACTGTTCTGGAGCTATCCTTAAGTGCTCCTAGGCAGTTATCAACTGTAGATGACGTCAAAATACTTAATCTTATCAGAAAACATGGTGACAAATGCCTATAAATAGAAGCCCAAGGTCTTCATTAGAGAGGATATGAAATCTGAGGGCGAGATGTTGTCCGATTGAACAGTAGACCACAAATTTCAGAGGAGAATTGGCAGATCTTGGCGAACTTTTTTATAAAGAGAAAGCCTTCGAAAGATTTGAGATTCTCTCTCCCTCTTTTCTCCGGATCAAACCTGGTTTTGATCTCAAGAAGAGCCATAATCTCGCTTGGTCGTGATTGTCGCTGCTGTAATTATTTTCTTCGTGAAGCAAGAGCATAATTACACTTGTCAGCTGGATCTGATCCATGACAGTCCACAGACTAACGCGCCCCTGGCACAGGTAAAGATACCACACAAAGCAACAGGAGATAAACTACTGCTGTGTTTTGTTTCATAAAGTTGTAATCTTTACTTTTCTCAATGTAAGAAGATCTTATAAAAAGATCAACTTGAACTTGTAATCGATAAACGGTGTAACAGGTTCGATAATAATGAAAACGATAAGTTTTGATGAAAACAAACTGGTGACCACAGTGGGAGCTGATGGCCTTTCTACAAAGGTTGTGGTGTCGCAACCAAGGATTCTCATCCCGGTTGACGAAGAGGTCGAATATGAGTTCGACCAACAGAAGTATGAAGAGTATATGTCTTCCTCCTCCAGATCATCTTCTCCTCAAAAGAGCAAGAAGATCTTTTCCACAAGAAAATTTCGATGGTCTTCAGATTTGAAGACCCAAGATGATGACCTCTGCCACATCACTGCTGCAGTTACATCTCTCAATGCTCCTATGATGCCTGAAGAAGTGGAACCTTTAGATCTGATTCCCTCCTTGGTCAAGGAGCTTACTGCTGAAAGCGCGCCAACTCTATCCGAGAGGGCACATCAAAGGCGACGCCAATGCCTTGCACGCTAACTCGCCAAGGCTTTGGAGCCAGTTGATGGGATCCGATACGAGACAAATTTAATGTTTAGGAGGTGCCAATCACCATAACAGCGAGTGAACACCTTATCCTCTAAACCAGCAACGAATGAGTGGGTCCGCATCAAAAGGACCCATTCAACCCTTGACGAACACATTCAGAAATGCCGCGTATTGCTTGCACATGCTAAAATCCTTATGCAGGAAGCCAAGAAACTGTAGAAAGAAGAGGTGGCCCAAAAACCACCAAAACTACGCAAAGTATGGAGAAAATAGGGCAAAAAGACTCCTGAAATCGTCGAAAAAGAGAATTTGCCTCTTACTGACTCGGCCAAGGCCGAGTCATCACTTACTGCCTCGGCTAAGTCCGAGTCACCAAATGGTGACTCGCGCCACCCCTGAGCCACCGGGGCTTGTTTTGCTTCCGCTTCGCTTCCTGAAGTCCTTTTTGAGCCTCCAATGGCCCCTGTTTCCATCACAACAAGTTCTACACCTCTCTTGAAGCTTCATGATAGCGTGGACTTATCCAGATTCAAAATAAAGGTTACAGATCGTCTCGATCATTTGCATGAAGACCGAGGCAAAACTCTAATTAAAGAACGCTTGGGTCCGGCAAGTGAATCCCAAACTACTCATCAGACTGGGGGTCGTACGCCTCTTCCCAATAAGTCAAAGGCCTCTCATGTCAAAAAAGTACCTCTAACCGCTCAACTTGGATAGCGAGTTGAAGTCTAAGAGCCCACTAGAGCCTCACGCTCACAAAGGCGTGGTTCTGAACAAGTGACTCTTGAGAACGCAAATGAAGCGTTATATCCTCAAAAAGAAGCATATTCGTCACAAGACAACCACGTTAAAATGGGGAAATCATACCCGCATACGATAGGTTGTTTCGATGATCACATCGATAAGTTGTACTATCAGGCTGGGGGTACACACAAATCTCAAAAGAGAAATACACGGCAAACAGATTTCCACTGTCCATGTACCAAGCTCATCAAGGTAGTATTATCAAAATGTAACTGCCCCGAAACCACTCCACAAATGGTCTCAGTATTTGAAAGACTTTCCACTAAAACGTCAAGGCCCAAGTCAACGCATTTCCGTAAAAGAAGGCCGGTTGTTCAAGAAGATGAATTTCCAGAAGTGTTCGCAAACATGATTGGTAAAAAGAAGGTGACACGACGATTCAGTCCTGAACCATTTGCAGAAGTATCACAGCGCATGACTTGGCTACGGTCTGGAACTGTCAGACCTAGACCCAGGAGGTCACGGTCCTCAGAAGATGAAACTTCAGATGCTTGCTCTGCGTAGCTTCCGGTGATACGGCATCTAGCACGGGACAATCCTATGAGTCATTTATGATCAGCACAGAATAAATGACTAAAATTCTAGAGGACGCTCTAACCAAGCAAAAAGAGCACAGAATAAATGACTGAAATTTGAAATGGAGATGGCTATGCACGAGATGAGTGATATGCACAGCCAATAAATTGCGTTGCTGACAAATCAGCAAGGAGAATCCAGCCGACACAATAATCCTAATGAAGTTGATAGTGACCGACAATTAGACGAGAATATCAACATTGATACTCCTCTTGTTCACAACAATACTGGGAGTGGTCCCTCGGGTAATAACAATGCAGAAGAGGACTATGTCATTTCCCCCCAGGATCACTCAAAGAAACATGCGAGTGAAGGACTCAAGATGAAAGACCTCAAAAGCAAGATCAATGCTTTAATGTCTGCTCAATAGGCAAAGAAGACCGGTATTCTACGTCCTCATCCGAGGGAATAGGAATCAATTCCATACCCGGCAAAGTTCAACCTGATTAACTTCACGTCATTCGATGGAAGAGGTTCACCCACCCAACACTTGAAGATAATCACATTTTATTACAGTTTTATACCCTCATTATCTTTTTTTTATATAAATAAATATACCACTAATAATTATTTTTATCTTTAATTACAGGTTAATAAAGAATAAATCTCAAACTCCCATCTCTCAACAAAAACCTGTTGATTAAATGAAGAAATGAAGCAAAGAAGCCAAGTGGAAAATCAATTTCCAAATTATCCAAAAGCCCAAGCTAAGAAGAAGAAGTAAAGCCCAAGAAATGCCAAAGCCCAAACCAAATAAATGAAGAAATCAAAGAATTGTCGAATAGTCCAAGCCCAAAGCCCACAAGAAGAAAGAAGTTCGGACAGCAACCAGAGAAGAGCTGGCATCGATGCCAGCATCGATGGGGGCATCGATGCCAGCATCGATGGGGGCATCGATGCCAGCATCGATACCCCTATCGATGCTGGCATCGATACGACGTACAGTTAGTTACGAATCTATGACTGATTTTTGATGTTTTTGGATAAGATTTCGATCCAACGGCTCTCATTCACTGATGTTTACTATAATTAGGGGTAGAGAGTGAAGGGTTAGAGGTGTGAAAAATTTTGTAACTCCATTTGGAGAGGAGGGCTACTCTTAATTGAGAAGGCCTTCCAAAAATTATAACTTTTGTTATAATTAATAATAATAATTTTTCTCCACTTTAAATTTATCTTTTCTCCTCTTTGTTGAAAGATGAGGATGGAGATGAATAGCAATTTGAAGGTTTGTATTTCTTTTATTTTTCTCTTTTATTTCTTTTTAGTAATTTTTTTATTATTGCTTATTAGTTAGATTTACATTCATGCTTGTAGTATAGATTTATTTTCTTCTCTTTTTATTTCTTTTTACACTTTAATTTGTAGAGTAGATTTATTTTCTTATATTTAATTTTTGTAATATATTTTGTAGTTTAGATTTTAATTCTTTGTAGTTAGATTTATTTTTTGTTCATAGTTTAGATTTTTATTTTCTTTTTAATTTTGTAATTAGTTTTTTTTCTTCTTGTTTTTATTTTTTTTAAGATAAGAAATTAATTATTATAGGAATCTTAGAATTGTATGATGCTAATCTAATTTCCTTTATATTATGCAAATTATTCTCTTACACTTAAAATATTCATGTTTAGAATAATCAACTAGTGAACTAATCGGTAGAAGAAGAATTTGATAATCTATGCTTATCTTAAATGGTTTGATAGATTATGCTTATGAATTTTAGGATTACTATCTTGTTGTTATTTTTATCATGAATAGTAATTTTAACTTAGATGATAATTTGATAGGTTATACTTTCCTTAAATGGTTTGATAGTCTATGCTTAATAAATCTAATTTGAAATATGATAAAAAAGAGAATAGTTTGTATTTTATATTTGAGTTAGTTAGTGGATTAAATTCTAGATTTCTCATATCTTAATTGAATCCTCCATCTTGACTTTCTTGAACTTTCTTTTCATTCTTGATTTTATTAATTGATTTTATTCATTCTTCTTTCTTCCCTTATGATTTCATTTATTCTTTGATTCTTATTTCTTTTCTCTAAAATTCAATTTATTGTTACTTGCACATATTCAAAACAATCACTCATCATATCTCTCTCCACAATCACACTTATTCTTTAATTCTATTTTGTCACGCACAAAACATAAGAACCAATTCTAATAATCTCTTAAAATCACCTTCCTCGTGAGATCGATAACTTTTTATACTATAACTTGATCAAGTGTGCACTTGCAATTTTGGTACATAATTATGCCGCATCAAGTTTTTGGCGCCGTTGCCGGGGAAGGTGCTAAAATAGAATTTTACTATTTTGGTTCTTTAACTTGTGTGTTTTCTTGTGAAGGAACCTCTTAGAGCTTGAAAGTCTTGGATTGAAGATCAAGAACTTAGAGAATTGCTTCAGGTAAGTCATCTTTCTAGTTTTCAATTTCACCCTTTTAGTTAGCTTCACAATTAGAGACAATTAGGATTTAAAAAAAAGATTTTATTTTTGCTGACCATAATAAAATCCACCTTTCACTTGGACATTAACTAACAAGATAATAAATTCAAACAAGAGTTATTTTCTCACATTTGATTGTTATTGACCATAATTAAAAAAATATATAAAGATTTACTTTTTATCATCCTTTTTAGTCGCTTTTAATTTCTAGGGTTGCATTTCATATAGTGTAGGAATTCACCAAAGTGATTGTAGCACTTGATTTGGCACACACTTAAAACATTCTTAAGGGCAAAACCCATAATCAAGATAAGGTAAGGGATTTCATCACCCTTTCCTCCCACAAATCACTAATTCCTCACTTCACAAACCCAAGCCTTCTAAAACTCATTAGACGTTGGCCCCTAAGGATTCGAGCTCAATAAGGAACAAGAAATCCTTAAGTGAACCGGTTTAAGTTTTCTCAGATTAGTTGGTGTCTAAGGTAAGGTTTAGGGGTTGCGTAAAGCGCTCCGTAAGGAACGAGGTACTTAATTGATTTCTGATCACCCTCTAGTACTATCCTTACCTGGCTAACTACCTGGGTAAAACTTTAATTTTTTCACTGTAGGAGTTTTTGGTTAGGAGCTGATCTAGTGAGTTAGGCTAAACCCTAGAATTACAGTAATTGAAAAGTGATTGCTTTGATTTGTTTTAGTTAGGATTTTTCTTTATCCTTTTCTTCTCATAAAAAAAACTAATTTTCTTTCTTTCCTTAAAAAGGAAAAAAATTTTGGTGTATGCAAACTTGGGTTCGGGATAATTCTCATCGTTTAATCCGTGTTGAACCAATCCAAGAAATGGCAAATCAAGCCGTTCTCCAGGATATGTGTTACCCCACCAGAAATGCAATTCCATCTTACATAAGACTCCCCGAAGTAAATGGAGTAAATTTCGAGCTTAGACCGTATTACATAAACATGCTTCCTAAATTCCTTGGTAATGAAACAGAAGATGCATATATTTTTATCTCGGAATTTGAGGAAGTGTGTATTATGATTAAAATGAGAGAATTAACCGAAGATGCAATTAAGCTCAGATTTATTCCATTTGCTCTTAAGGACAAAGCTAAAAAATGGTTGTACAGCTTACCGACAAATTCCATCTCAACTTGGGAGGAATTTATCACCGTTTTTCTTAAGAAATTTTTCCCTATTCACAAAACGGTAAAGCATAGGAACATCATTCAAAACTTCAAAATTTTCCCGGGGAGAGCCATTCTGTAATATTTCGACCAATTCAAAGATCTTTTAATCCAATGTCCTCATCATAGTCTAGAAAAATGGCGATTGTGTCAAGTCATATATGAAGGATTGGACTATTCTTCAAAAACATCTTTAGAATCAATGTGTCAGAGTCTTCTACCCATGTTTCAGATGAATGCCCTCTCCTAGGAAACAACCATGCTTTAGAACAGATGAACGATGCATTCCAGCATCCTAGAAATGATCCATTTTCTCCAACCTACAATCCAGGTTAGAAAAATCATCCCAACTTTGCTTGAAACCAAGGAAATTCTCATGGAAACCAAAACTTCATTCCCGCGTCGAATCATGGAAACCAAAACTTCATTCCCGCGTCGAACCAACAATTCCCTAGGGGAAACACTGTCTCATTCAACGCACCAAACAATTTTTAACAAGCTAACCCAGTTTTTCCAACCCAACATCCTCATCCTCACCAGCCTACAAATCCTTCAAATTCTGATCATGACAAACGTTTGAGTGTCTTAGAAAATGATTTACAAGCTATGATCAAATCTTCCACACAAACGACCAACATGTTGACCCAGTCATCCACCACTCTAAATTCCTTCATGCAAACAATCGGCCAAGTGCTCAACTCGAACACTCAAGCCATAGCCCGGTTAGAAACCCAACTTGGACAACTAGCCACTGCCGTGAGCGAGAGAGAGAAAGGAAAATTCCCAAGTCAACCTGTTACAAACCCTAAAGACAATAGATTAAGTTCAAACCATCCAGCTCATGTGAATGCAGTTCATACACTGCGATCAGGAAAACAAATAGACAACCAAGTTAGAATGCCACCGAATCAAACCCCTTCTCCCATCCAACACACTCCTTCCGATGAAGCAATTCCTTCTGATAACCAAAATGCTGAACATGAGATTAAGCCTGATCTAGATAGGTATAGGCCCGTTGTCCCCTTTCCAGATAGACTCAAACCTAAGAAAAACTCCTCGTAGGTTAAGAAAATCCTAGAAACATTTAAACAGGTCAAGATCAATATCCCTCTCCTAGATGCAATCGAACAAATTCCCTCTTATGCAAAGTTCTTGAAGGACTTATGCACTAAGAAAAGAACCACTAATGTTCCCAAGAAAGTCTTCTTAGCTGCCAACCTCAATGAAATTTTTTCAAAACCCATGCTGTTAAAATACAAGGACCCTGGTTGTCCCACAATTCCATGCGTCATAGGTAACACTCACATTGATAAGGCACTTCTAGACTTGAGAGCCAGCGTCAACCTCCTTCCTTATTCAGTCTATCAACATCTAGGTGTAGGAAAACTTAAACCGATAAGATGCACTCTACAGTTAGCTAATAGATCTGTAAAAATTCCCAAAGTAGAGGTGGAGGATGTTCTGATCAAAGTTGGAGAGTTCATTTTCCCTGTTGATTTTATTGTCTTGGAAACGCAAGCCGTTTCTAATCTCAAAAGTCAAATCCCCGTCATTCTAGGAAGACCGTTCTTAGCCACCTTAAATGCTTTGATCAATTGTAGAACCGATCAAATGAAACTATCTTTTGGGAATATGACTGTTGACCTCAATATCTTCAACCTAGGAAGGCAACCTAGTGATAAATCTGATGAACCCATGGAAGTGAATTTTATTCATGGAATATCCAGTGAACAACAAGAGGGAGAGTGTGAGTTTGATTCAAATGCATCTGATTTAATGATTGAGGAGCTTTCTGATGACGAACTAGAGTTAGAACCGCTGATCAATCATGTTTCTACTATTGGCTGGCAACGAGAACCTTTGGAGATAGAACCCGAGTCCAACTTTGCCCATCTGTGGAGGAACCTCCTAAGTTAGACCTCAAACCTCTGTTTGAAAATCTAAAGTATGCCTACTTAGGGGAGAACGAGTATTTACCAGTTATTATTTTTTCTAATTTGACTACCGGTCAAAAGAAAGCTCTCTTAGATGTGTTAAGAGAGAATAGGGAAGCCATTGGATGGACCATGGCTGATATCAAAGGGATTAGTCCAACCATTGTTTAACACCGAATCCATTTGATAGATGACGCCAAACTTACTAGAGATCCTTAACGTATGTTAAACCCAGTGATGAAAGAAGCCGTTAGGAAAGACATTCTGAAATGTCTCGATCATGGGATCATTTATCCCATTTCTGATAGTTCATGGGTGAGTCCGGTCCAAGTTGTTCCAAAGAAATCTGGGATCACCGTGATCCAAAATGAGGCTGATGAGCTGATTCCCACTCGAATCCAAATTGGATGGCGGGTCTGTATTGACTACAGAAAACTCAACTTAGCCACTCGGAAAGATCACTTCCCTCTTCCTTTCATTGACCAAATGTTAGAGCGTTTAGCAGGACATGAGTTCTATTATTTTCTGGATGGATATTCAGGTTACAATCAAATCCCTATCGCTCCCGAAGATCAGGAGAAAACCACCTTCACTTGCCCGTATGGAACATTCGCATACCGACGCATGCCCTTTGGACTGTGTAACGCACCGGCCACATTCCAACGCTGCATGATTAGTATTTTCTCCGACGTGGTAGAGAGATTTCTTGAAATTTTTATGGATGACTTTTCCATCTTTGGTGACACATTTTCCTAATATTTGCATCATCTTAAACTGGTCCTAGAATGGTGTAGGGAGAAAAATCCGACTCTCAATTAGGAGAAATATCATTTCATGATCAAACAAGGCATTGTCTTAGGACATGTAGTTTCTAATAGGGGAATCGAAGTGGACAAAGCTAAGGTAGATCTCATTTCTAATCTTTCTCCTCCCAAAACTGTCAAAGATGTCAGATCGTTTCTTGGTCATGCTGGTTTTTACCGACGTTTCATCAAGGATTTCAGCAAAATTGCTAGACCCTTGACTAATCTCTTAGCCAAGGATCAAGGATTTCAGCAAAATTGCTAGACCCTTGACTAATCTCTTAGCCAAGGATACATCATTTGTCTTCTCCCCTGACTGCCTCAAAACTTACGAATATCTGAAAAAGGAGCTAACCACATCTCCTATCATTCATGCACCGGACTGGACCTTACCCTTCGAACAGATGTGTGATGCATCGGATTCTGCGATTGGAGCTGTTTTAGGACAACGGTTTGATGGAAAACCGCATGTGATCTACTACGCCAGCAGAACTCTGAATGATGCCCAACAAAATTACTCTGTCACAGAAAAAGTGTTTTTAGCTGTAGTCTTTGCCTTAGAAAAATTCAGGTCTTACCTCATCGTTTTCTTAACCAAAGTTTTCACTGATCATGCTGCACTAAAGTATCTTTTGATCAAAAAGGATCCTAAAGCACGGCTCATTAGATGGATTCTCCTTCTTTAAGAGTTTGACATTTAAATTCTTGACAGAAGGGCAACAGAGAACCCCGTAGCAGATCACCTCTCTCGACTTTCAAATGCACCAACATCAACCGTTCCGATCAATGAGCATTTACCTGATGAATAACTCCTACAAATCCAATCTGTTCCATGGTTCGCCGACATTGTGAACTACATAGTCATGAACCTGATCCCTTCTCATTGGTCCAAACAGGATAGATCCCGTTTGCTCTCCCAAGTACAACACTTTTACTGGGATGATCCATATCTGTTCAAATACTATCCTGATCAGATCTTTAGGAGGTGTGTTCCTACTGAAGAAACTAGGAGTGTTTTATCTTTTTATCAAGAGCAAGCATGTGGGGGACAATTTGGCCCAAGAAAAATAGCTAAAAAATTCTCCAATCTGGGCTATTCTGGCCCACTCTTTTCAAGGATTCATTTGAGTTTTGCAAAACTTGTAACCGCTGTCAGATTTTAGGGAAGGTCACTAGGAGAAATATGATACCTTTACAACCCATCTTATCTGTTGAACTTTTTGATCTGTGGGGTATCGATTTCATGAGACCATTTCTAAATTCCTTTGGAAATGTGTATATTCTAGTAGCCGTTGAATACATGTCAAAATGGGTTGAGGCGGTAGCTTGGAAAACTAATGACAACAAGGTCGTTGTCAAGTTTTTGAAAGAGAACATTTTTGCACGATTTGAAGTACCCCGAACGATCATCAGTGACAATGGTACACATTATTGTAACTGTTCTTTTGAAGCTTTAATGAGAAAATATTCAATCACACACAAATTATCAACTCCTTATCACCCCTAAACCAGTGGACAAGTAGAGGTCACAAACAGGCAGATCAAACAAATCTTAGAAAAAATAGTTAATTATAACAGAAAAGATTGGTCTGTAAAATTATGTGATGCTCTGTGGGCATATAGAATAGCTTTCAAGGCCAATTTGGGGGTGTCACCATACAGACTAGTGTTTGGAAAAGCTTGTCACTTACCAGTAGAGTTGGAGCATCGAGCAATGTAGGCGATAAAACAGTTGAATTTTGACTCAGACTCGGCAGGTAAGAACAGATTGCTCCAAATAAATGAGTTGGAAGAAATTCGAAATGATGCATACATAAACTAAAAAATTTACAAAGAAAAAACAAAAAAAATTTCATGACAAATCAATTTTACGAAAAAATTGATCTCCAGGACAGAAAGTTTTATTGTACAATTCAAAATTATATCTTTTTCCTGAAAATTTGAGATCAAGATGGACATGTCCATTTTTTGTCAAACAAGTTTGATTGACATCCCCTTTTTGTAAAATCCTAAAAATGGTGACATTTTCAAAATTAATGGTTAACGTCTAAAACCATTTTTAGAATTTTCTACACTCGGAGAGAAGGAGATGTTGGTTCTCTATGAACCACATTATTTGTGTATATATATATATATATATACATAATAAGTTCGGCCTAATATCGCAGGCCCAGAAAAAAAAGAAAGAAAAATAAACAATATAAGTATAGGCCCAAAATCACAGGCCCATAAAGAAAAAAAAAGAAGTGTTTGGGCCGGCTGGCCCAAAAGCTATCACGTTGGGCATCGATGCCTCCACCATCTGCCTCAAAAACGCAGCCCCCAACTTCTCCCCTTGATTTCTTCTCTTCATCTCCCCAAACCCCATTTCCCCAACCCGAAAATTTTAGTGTTAAAAAAAAAACCACGCAAGTATTTATTTCAAACCCAAAAATTAGGGGATATCTTGTACAATAATCTGAAAAAAATTAGGGTCTTTTATGCAAACCCAAAAATTGTTGGGGGTTTTTATGCAAAAACACATAATCTTCAGGCATTCAATTGGGTATTTATTTCAAATTATGAATAAAATCTAAAAAAAATTAGGTGTTTTATGCAAATCCAAATTTCTTGGGGGTTTCATGAAAAATACGAAATTGGACTTTGGGATGTTTTGTGCCAAATCAAAAACTTTCATGCCTCCAACTTGGGTACAGAACGATTGATTTACAAATTTGAATTTGGGGGTGCTTTATGCAATATATGAAACTTGAATTTAGGGTGTTTTGTGCAAATGTGAGTAATTGGTCAAATAAAAGTTTAATTGGATACTTCTCACATTCGGAAATTTGTATTGGATGTTTTATTCAACAATTGTAAGGTTTAGCTTATAATTGTCATATCAACATATATGTTTCACCGATCAAGTTATCAAAATTTTAACATTTTTTTTCTCAAACAATAATTTTAAGGGAATTTATTGTCAAAAGAAATTCTGATAACTTGAAATTAACTCATGTTGAACAATTTGTAGCTAAATTCTTTAAAAAAAATAAAAAAATAAAAAATATATAGATATATATATTGGAATTTTATTATTAATTTTTTTTTCTTTTTTTTCCTCCTTTTTCTGTAGATGCCCCCCAGAAAGAAATCTCGAGCAAGTTCATCTTCTGATCCATCTGATACCGACATAGATAGACCCAATATTTTAGCCAGAATTGTGGGTCTTGACATTCATTTTGAGAGGGGATTTCAGATGAGTGCATTACATACATATCATTCCACAGTCACCATGTTATCTGCAGTAGGTCTTAGGAGCATGATGACTAAACCCTTAGAAAAAGCAAACATTTCATTAGTGCATGAGTTCTATTCTGGATGGGAAATTAATCCAGATAGAGAATTTTCAGCTTTTTCTATCGTGAGGGGTGTTAGGGTTATTTTCGATCTTTCCACTATCCGTGCTACCCTTGACCTTACAGAACCACCCACTGATGTACCAGATTACTTCCATTTAGCCTCCACATTACAGCCTGGTACACCAAAATACAATAACATGTCTGCAACCTTGTGTGAGAGGATCTTTACATCTAGTTTCGGTTCAGGAAATCTCAAACCAGAATATAGATTACTTAATCTTTTCCTGAACTTTGATTTGAAACCCACCACTGCATACTCTATCATTACCGCACACGATATTCTCCTTCTTTTTTGGATAGCCACTGGTCAGCGGTTTGATATAGCGAGGATTATATTTGTATGGATGTGATCATCAGTGGAGAATGTGTTAGATTGGGTCAGGACACAGTCTGCATCACGAACTTAGTTCATTTACCCCTATTTCATCACTAGACTCTGCCATAGATTTCACATTCCAGTATTTGCAGAGGATAGGTTTGAAGCAGGGAAGGGGTTACTAAATGATCAGACTGTGAGGAAGAGCATTTCAGGACGAGATCAGTCCGGTCCTTCAGGTAGAGAGCCTCCTCAGCACCAGCCAGCTACACATGACCCCATTCGAGAGGAGATGGATAGGATGCAGAGTCGTATGGACAGGATGCAGCTTCAGATACACAAGATGCAGCGGTATATACATGAGATACATGGTTAGATGGGCTACTCCACCGAGACCCTGGCATATTTGGTGAGAGGATGGCAGAGAGAACATGGAGATACAGATTGACCTCTACCTGAGCTTCATAGTTTTATCACACCATTTCAGCCAGATGATTTTCCAGGAAAGGATGAGGTAGGATCGAGTTTGTTGGCCTTCTTGTTTTGATGATATTTAACAAACAATTTACCACTAATGTTGTTTGTCTAGTATTTGTGTTTTCTTATTTATTGTAGACAAACAACGTTGTTGGAGGATGGATGGAATAGCGCTTCAACGATGATATCCAAAGGAGGTTGGCGGAATGTCGGTGAAGCCTTGCTATTCAAAGTTCAAGATCCAAGTTAAAGCTTCATCCGCAAGATTACCTAGAAGAGCTTATTGAAGATCAAGATCTAGCTTGGGTAATTTAGTTTAGAATTTATATTATGTGTGTTATATACTCTAAGCTCAATTATCTATACACACACATTTTACTAGTTTCCTTGTATATATATGTAATCACATATATATACAACACAAGTTTTGGTTTTCATGTTTATAAATATGAAATTACATGTTTCATATTTATTATTGTGATTTGGTTTATCTACATAGATATGAAACAAATATATTTTCATATACATACTCATAGGTTTCATTTTCTATTGTATTTGTGAAAATATTGTATTCTTAGTTTGTAGACTTTAATATCAGTTTATACATGTTTTACTAAGTCTACAAAAACATTTCACAAAGTTTCAAAAGTTGGTTTATGTCAAAACATCAAAATTCAAGTATCTCATATTTTTATGTTTTGGACTAGTTTGTAAAATGATGATATTTTTCATTTGGGAAGTCCTTTTTGATAACCAGTCATTGTAGCATGTTTATTATCATGTCTACAATCATTCCCCAAAGTTTTACATTTTTTGGAATTTATTTGATATTTTTAAACAGTGTTTTAAAATCAGCAAAACAGCTTTCAGACTTCATTTTTCATGTATCAGATTTTGGTCGACCGCACCGGTCGACCGATCATTTGATCTTTCATCACTAGGCGACAGAGAGTCTGTCGGTCGACCGGTCCGGTCGACCGAGAGCTCAAATCGGTCGACCGACAGAATTTCCGGTCGACCGACAATCTAGCCGTTGTCTTCTAACGGCTATTTTTCCTGAGTTGTTTGCTGGGGCTGTTTTGTCATTTGGCTTGGGGGTTTTGGCTGAGCTTTGAGTGGGTATATATTACCCCATTGCTGATGTCTTTTCAAACTGATTAAGAGAGTTTAAAAAACAAGTTTAAGAAAGTTTTAATCAAGGGTTTATGTTTGGTTTAAGTGTGTTTATAAGCTTTTAAGCATTTGAGTGTTTTGGTTTTGTGAATCACTTCCACAAGAGCTTGAGGAGATCATCTATTGGTGTTTGAGCATCCAACTCTTCTCCTTCCACTCTTGATCTATTGAGAAGTTTTCTAAACTCAATCTAGCTTCATATTTTATATTGTTTGATTATCTTTTTATTAAGCTAGTGTTCATATTGAGTTTAGTTGATTTTATTATCTCTTTGTTCACACACAACCTATTGAGCTTATTGTATTTACATTCATAGTATAATTTAGGGTTGTGGGTTTGTGGCTAAGAGTTGTGCCTAATTGAGTTCTCACCTTGTTAGAGAGAACAATCATTTATTTATATTGTGCTTATTGTGAGGATTCACTTGTAATACACTTGTACACCGAGAGAAGTGTGTGGTGAGAGACGGGGTCGAATCCAAGAGGAGTGGCGTCGGTTGACGTGCCTAGGGAGAGGTTGTAACCGAGCACTTGAGGAGGAGGACACGGGCTAGGACCAACACTTAGTGTGTGAGGTGTGATTACATAGTGATTGTATTGTGAGGTGTAAACGTTGTTCGGGTGAACGTAGAAAACCCGGTTGTGATAGTGGAGATCTCCTCGAGGTGAGGAGCGGGGACGTAGGTCGTGTGGACCGAACCTCGTAAACATATCGTTTTGTTTTTGATTGCATTGGCGTTCTTATTCTTGTTTCATATCTTATATCGTCTTTGTGTATTGCTCATCATATTACCCTATCACTTGTGTAGATTGTTTATTTTACCCTTGTGTTGTTTATATATCCTTGCATATATACATATTCATCATATAGGATATATCTCTTTGTTGTTCATATTACTTATCCTAGCTCATATACATTGTTGTATTTCATACTTGCTAGGATAACGTATTAATAAGTTTTAATTGGCATTTAATCGGATTAGATTAGCATAAGACCCTAATCACCCCCCCTCTAGGGTCTAACAATTGGTATCAGAGCTTGGTGCTCTTTGATTTAAGGTCTAACCGCCTTGAGTTAAAGATCCAAGTTATCTTTTTGTGCTAATCTTGTTTTGATTGCATTTTTTGTCTTGCTTGCACATATATATTTATCATGGTCATGAAGCGTGCACATTTGTTAGGCTATGAATCTAATGTTGCTCCTAAATTCATTAATTTTCCCTATGCACAATGGGCTTCTAGATTTAAAATTTTTGTGCAATCTAAAAATATTGATTTATGGGGAATTATTGATGATGCTTATATTGTACCCACTATGGAGAAATCCAAGTGGAGTAGATTATATTGTACCCACTATGGAAAAATCCAAGTGGAGTAGAAATGATAAAAGATTGTTTACTATGAATAAAGTTGTGTTAGAATATATGCTTCATGCACTTGATTCTTCTATTTCTAACAAGCTTGCTCATTTTGATAGTGCTTACAAATTGTGGATATTCATAGAAGCACATCAAGGAGACTTGGAGGCGATCCGACAAGCTTTGGAGGATCCCGCTTCAAGTTCATGTGGAGCATCATGCACACGGCCACTAGGCGATAGCCCTAGTGAGGTTTGCGAGTTCGAACCCGATAATGATTTATCTAGTGATGAACTTGCTTGTGCTAGTGAAAAATTATTACATGCCTTTAACAAATTGCAAAATGATTTCATTAATTTACAAAGCAAGCATGAAATTTTGAAATCCGATCATGAGTTGTTAGCATCTAAGTTTGAAACTATTTCTAATGAAAATGTGATCCTTAAAGAAAACAATGAAAAATTAAAATTGGATCATGTTTCTTTAACTTCAAACGTTGCTAGTTTAACTCATGAAAGAGATAATGCCATGTTAGAAGTAAAGAACATACAAAATGATACTGAATCTTTTATAGATAATTATATATGTTCTACTTCTAATAACAATACTTGTATGCATAATGATGAGTTGAATCATATTAAGAACCGCATATCTTGTTTAGATTCAACCTTAAAAACATGTATTGTTAATAATAAGAAACTTATGGACAAGTGTGCTAAGTCTAGTGTTACAAAATCACCTACACACTATGCACACTTGTATAGCAAAGTTTACAAGTGCTCCATTTGTGGTCGTAAAGGCCATTTAGCTAAATTTTGCTATGATGCACAAAAACATAAGAATATTAATCCTTCTTGTGCATCTCATCAAGTTTCTTCATCACATGTACACACACATGCACATGCATCTATTTCTCATCATAAGCATGCTAATGTGTATAAATGTGATCTATGTGGTCGGTTTGGCCATTTGGCAAAGTTTTGCTTTGACATGAAAAAGAATTCTAGATTGCCAAATGTTTTTCATAGACCACATGTTTTTAAATGTCATGTTTGTGGTAGGTTTGGACATCTTGCTAAATTTTGTTTTGATATACAAAAAGCTTCTAAATTGCAATATGTTCCAAATAGACCATTGTTTAAGAATGTTTCTCATTTGCAAAATAATTTTAAAAGAAAATCTTTATTTGCAAATGATTCCCGTGCACGA
This sequence comes from Asparagus officinalis, assembly GCF_001876935.1. Taxonomy (NCBI): domain Eukaryota; kingdom Viridiplantae; phylum Streptophyta; class Magnoliopsida; order Asparagales; family Asparagaceae; genus Asparagus; species Asparagus officinalis. The sequence continues at coordinate 67,826 of NW_017972522.1, read as the reverse complement.
GCTAATGGTCCACAAAAACAAATGGATCTCTTTCATTGCACAAATTGCAATCGGAAGGGTCATTTGAATGAATATTGTTTTGACCATGTTAGTGCACCATATGTGCCTAAGAGGGTTCATAACCCTAAGGCTTTGAGCTTTAATGATAGGGGTCATGTCCCTAAATCTTTTGGTACCAAGAGTTCTTGGGTACCAAAACAAATTTAAATCTTAAACCAAGAATTTTAGTATTCTTATTTTTCCTTTTTCTTGGTTATTTGAAAATTATGCTTTGAAACTTTTTATGAAAACAAATTTTCTTTGGTCAAATTCTTTTGTTTTCATAATTCCTAGTTTTGATTTTGATGAGAGGTTTGTATTTATATAACCCTCCGGATTTATTGGGTGTTTATTCCCAAATCATGTTTACCGGATGCTAAAATGTTCATATGGGTTAATACTAGCTCAAGAGCTAGATATAGTTGCCTCTCTTGATTTTTGAAAATCAAAGATGATTTTTAGTTTTTCAAATCCATAGTTCATGAGTTACTTTTGAGCTATGAAAATTTTGCTTTGATTTGTTATTTTGAATTCATTATATAAGCACAAATAGATGATTCAAATTTTAAATATGCTTTATAATGTATTCTATGAGTGGTTTGATCAAGTTATGTAAAGAAAATTTTTCTTTATTGATCAAACATTGTTTTTGAATATAAACTTTGATTTATGATTTCTTTTGGTTGAATTGTTTTCATTTGAAAACGTTTTGCATGATTCTCATGTTCCTCTTCTTTTGATTTCATAAATCTATTCTTTTATATGGTTTTTATATTTTTTGTGTTAATGAGACACTATTTTCATATTGACATATTTATATGTGTTCTCATCATCTTCATGTATGTGAGTAAATTTTTAGCATATTCATGTATGCTTGCTCACATATGTTTTGCCATGACCTTCATCGCATATATTCTATATGGCTTTTTGATAGGGGGAGCAATCCCTATACTTGCTTCATACTCACCCATGCTTATTTGTAGGGGGAGCTTTCGCTCTCTTAATTCTTTTGTCCCCTTTTTGATGTTGTCAAAGGGGGAGAAATATTGTGAGTATACATTTATATGCATGTGTATTATCTTGTATATGTTTATTTCCTTCATGCATATACTTTGTTTTGTAAATTGTTTGTCATCATCAAAAAGGGGGAGATTGTTGGCCTTCTTGTTTTGATGATGATTTACAAACAATTTACTACTAATGTTGTTTGTCTAGTGCTTGTATTATCTATTCATTGTAGACAAACAACGTTGTTGGAGGTTGGATGGATTAAGCCTACACGATCATATCAAGAGGAGGTTGGCGGAACTGTGGAGTGAAGCATCGTACAATTCAAGTTCAAGATCCAAGTTTAGCTTCATCCACAACGTGTACCAAGTTGAGCTCAATGAAGATCAAGATCAAGCTTGGGTAATTTAGTTTAGGATTTATAGTATGTGTGTTTAATACATTAAGCTCAATATCTATACACACACATTTATTGGTTTCTTCGTATATACATATAGTTATATATATATATATATATATATATACATAAGTTTTGGTTTCTATGCATATATATAGTTTTATATATATACATACATAGTTTTGAGTTTTCATGTTTATAAATATGAAATCACATGTTTCATATTTAGGGTTTATGTTTGGTTTAAGTGTGTTTATAAGCTTTTAAGCATTTGAGTGTTTTGGTTTTGTGAATCACTTCCACAAGAGCTTGAGGAGATCATCTATTGGTGTTTGAGCATCCAACTCTTCTCCTTCCACTCTTGATCTATTGAGAAGTTTTCTAAACTCAATCTAGCTTCATATTTTATATTGTTTGATTATCTTTTTATTAAGCTAGTGTTCATATTGAGTTTAGTTGATTTTATTATCTCTTTGTTCACACACAACCTATTGAGCTTATTGTATTTACATTCATAGTATAATTTTGGGTTGTGAGATTAGTGACTTAGAGTTGTGCTTAATTGAGTTCTCACCTTGTTTAGAGAACAAATCATTTGATTTATATTGTGCTTATTGTGAGGATTCACTTGTAATACACTTGTACACCGAGAGAAGTGTGTGGTGAGAGACGGGGTCGAATCCAAGAGGAGTGGCGTCGGTTGACGTGCCTAGGGAGAGGTTGTAACCGAGCACTTGAGGAGGAGGACACCGGCTAGGACCAACACTTAGTGTGTGAGGTGTGATTACATAGTGATTGTATTGTGAGGTGTAAACGTTGTTCGGGTGAACGTAGAAAACCCGGTTGTGATAGTGGAGATCTCCTCGAGGTGAGGAGCGGGGACGTAGGTCGTGGGGACCGAACCTCGTAAACATATCGTTTTGTTTGTGATTGCATTGGCGTTCTTATTCTTGTTTTCATATCTTATATCGCCTTTGTGTATTGCTCATCATATTACCCTATCACTTGTGTAGATTGTTTATTTTACCCTTGTGTTAGTTCATATATCCTTGCTCATATATTTGTAATATCTCATTGATAGGATATATTCATTTGTTCATATTGCTTATCCTAGCTTACGTATCTTGTTGTATTTTATACTTGCTAGGATAACTTATTAATTAGTTTTAATTGGCATTTAATCGGATTAGATTAGCATAAGACCCTAATCACCCCCCCTCTAGGGTCTAACAAGCAGCTGCCGCTGATGATGTGGATGACGATATATCAGGAGATGAGAAGTAAGGGATGTTCTTTTTATTTTTTACCCAGTCTTTGATTTTTATTTCGGCATGTACTTATTAAACTATGATATTCTGGATATTATTTGCCTCCAGGACACTACAAAGTCTGGGTATGGGGGTGTAAGCTAGTTAGCCTTTGTTTATATTTTGCTAGTTAGTATTTTGTTTCAGTTTTCAGCATTTATCTTTTGTTAGTTAAAAAATAATAATTGTCACTTGCTAAATTAATAAAGTTAAGTAATAATTGATCTAATTGATAGATTTTAAATTTTCTATTCCCTAGTTAGTGACATACTCAAGTTCACCTATTATGATAACGCCAAATAAAATTCTTAAGAAATGATTTTTCAAGTAGTTTACTTTAATTAAGTCTTACTTTAGATTTTTAATTAAAAATAATGAAATTTTGGCATGCTTAACTTAGAGTTGAAAATATTTTTTCCAAGTTATCTTGATTTACACATTTTTTTAGACTATATATACTTACACACACACACACACAAGAAGAGTGCGAAAAATGGGCACAAAAAAAACTCTTTGATTCAAGGTGATTCTATCTTATAAAGCCTAAGGTGACTAAGTAATTAAGCCTATGGAGTATTTTTATACTTAATGACCTAAGCCCAATTGGGTTGGGATTCATTGGCTCAAAACTCGTTAAATGATCACTTAGAAAGCCCGTTAAAATAGAAAATAATCACCAAGAATTAAAGAGTGAGAAAAAAAATTATATACGTATAACACTAACCTTTTTTCTATATATTATTGTTTTGTATATATGGTCTTGAAAACCAACTTTTGATCAAGAAACTTGAAAGTTATTTAAAACAAAGAGTTAGCATGTTCTTTTCAAAACTTTTGAATTAAATCTCTAAGATTTGACTTGGTTTGTATTGCTATAATGAAAAAGATTTTATAAGAAATTTACATTGGAGTTATATATAAAAACGTTTTCTTGATTATTAACTAGCTTCAATTAGAATGTCTAAATATATCAAGGAAAATTAGTTATTTACTAACTTAGTTAACTTGGCAAGATTGACCGAATTTTGTGGGTATATTCACTACAAACCCTCACGAGACTATAACTCGTCTACTAGGGTAACCTAGGGGTTTAAAGACTTGTTGTATGCGCTAAATACAACCGCGATTCCTGCGAAAGTGAGTTAGAGTTTTCTTTTTATTTTCTTTGCTAGAGGACTAGCAAGAGTTTAGGTATGGGAGTATTTGATAATCACATTTTATTACAGTTTTATACCCTCGTTATCTTTTTTTATATATGAATAAATATACTACTAATAATTGTTTTTATCTTTAATTACAGGTTAATAAAGAATAAATCTCAAACTCTCATATCTCAACAAAAACCCATTGATTAAATAAAGAAATGAAGCAAAGAAGCCAAGTGAAAAATCAATTTCCAAATTATCCAAAAGCCCAAGCTAAGAAGAAGAAGTAAAGCCCAAGAAATACCAAAGCCCAAACCAAATAAATGAAGAAATCAAAGAATTGTCGAATAGTCCAAGCCCAAAGCCCACAAGAAAAAGAAGTTCGGACAGCAACCAGAGAAGAGCTGGCATCGATGCCAGCATCGATGCCCGTATCGATGCCAGCATCGATGCCCGTATCGATGCCAGCATCGATACCCCTATCGATGTTGGCATCGATACGACGTACAAGTAGTTACGAATCTATGGCTGATTTTTGATATTTTTGGATAAGATTTCGATCCAACGGCTCTCATTCACAGATGTTTACTATAAATAGGGGTAGAGAGTAAAGGGTTAGAGGTGTGAAAAATTTTGTAACTCCATTTGGAGAGGAGAGCTACTCTTAATTGAGAAGGCCTTCCAAAAATTATAACTTTTGTTGCAATTAATAATAATAATTTTTCCCAACTTTAAATTTGTCTTTTCTCCTCTTTGTTGAATGATGAGGATGGAGATGAAGAGCAATTTAAAGGTTTGTATTTCTTTTATTTTTCTCTTTTATTTCTTTTTAGTAATTTCTTTATAATTGCTTATTAGTTAGATTTACATTCATGCTTGTAGTGTAGATTTATTTTCTTGTTTTTTTATTTCTTTTTGTACTTTAATTTGCAGAGTAGATTTATTTTCTTGCATTTAATTTTTGTAATATATTTTGTAGATTAGATTTTAATTCTTTGTAGTTAGATTTATTTCTTGTTCATAGTTTAGATTTTTATTTTCTTTTTAATTTTGTAATTAGTTCTTTTTCTTCTTGTTTTTATTTTTTTTAAGATGAGAAATTAATTCTTGTAGGAATCTTAGAATTGTATGATGCTAATCTAATTTCTTTTATATTATGCAAATTATTCTCTTACACTTAAAATATTCATGTTTAGGATAATCAACTAGTGAACTAATCGGTAGAAGAAGAATTTGATAATCTATGCTTATCTTAAATGGTTTGATAGGTTATGCTTATGAATTCTAGGATTACTATCTTGTTGTTATTTTTATCATGAATAGTATTTTTAACTTAGATGATAATTTGATAGGTTATACTTTTCTTAAATGGTTTGATAGTCTATGCTTAATAAATCTAATTTAAAATATGATAAAAAGGAGAATAGTTTCTATTTTATATTTGAGTTAGTTAGTGGATTAAATTCTAGATTTCTCATATCTTAATTGAATCCTCCATCTTGAACTTTCTTTTCATTCTTGATTTTATTAATTGATTTTATTCATTCTTCTTTCTTCCCTTATGATTTCATTTATTCTTTGATTCTTATTTCTTTTCTCTAAAATTCAATTTATTGTTACTTTCACATATTCAAAACAATCTCTCATCATATCTTTCTCCACATTCACACTTATTCTTTAATCCTATTTTGTCACGCACAAAACATAAGAACCAATTCTAATAATCTCTTAAAATCACCTTCCTCGTGGGATCGATAACTTTTTATACTATAACTTGATCAATTGTGCACTTGTAATTTTGGTACGTAATTATGCCGCATCACTTGATTTATGTGAAGTCTCACCTAGGGGTAATTTCAGGCAATGAACCTCGTATGGTATGATCATTTGTGGGAACTCTTCGTGTAGCTGCCTTTGATTGGTACCGCCGACACAAGCCAGGAAGTATCAATAGCTGGGATGATATGGAGACTATGTTTCTCACCAATTTCTTCGATGATGACACTGAAGTGTCGATTGGAACGCTCTTTGATAAGAAGCAGAAAGACGGAGAACTAGTTAAGAACTTCGTTAAGTGTTTCCAGAATAAGGTGATGAACTATCGAGATCCGGTCACGGAAGAATTTATTCTCCAAACATGCCACAACGACATTTCCTTAGACGTATTAGAAGTTATGGGCATAACACCATCCAAAATATGGAAAGAGTTGAAGGTATGAGGGGAGCAAGCTAAACGCTTCCTTAAGAGGAAGAAAGCTGAAAGGGGTCAGCCGACCAATAATGCCCCAAAACAAAACTTCACCCCTCGTGGTAAAGGTAAGGCGTAGTCAAATGCAGTAGAAGCAAATCAGACATTCCAATTACAACCTCAACAGCAGCCGCAACAACAAACGCCAAAGCAGCAAACACCTCAATGACAATAACAGCCTCTAAGACAACAAAAGACTACTGAGCCAAAGTTCCCAAAAGAATATTCTTTCAAGGAAGATGAGGTTCTTGGTATCTTCAAATACTTGCTGAAGAATGATAAAATTAAGCTACCCCCAATCACTAATCATAAGGGGGCTAACAAGACTACGGATCCGCAATACTGTGTGTTCCATAGGACAGTCCACTATCCCACAAAGACGTGCTATGCCGTCAAAGATAAAATTCAAGCCCTAATCGATGTAGGTATTATCACTCCAAAGCAGCCCAAAGAAAAGAAGGTGGGCGCAAATGTAGTTTCTATCAGCTTTGGCTCGGTTCCTATGTCTTGGTTCCAACCAGAGCCTGTGCCAAAAGTAAAGGTGAAAACTATTAACGATGATCCTCATGGACAACGCCAGAAGGGGCTTGTGCAGCACACAGCTCCTAATGGCGAAGTTCTTTGGATCCATCCAGATTTGCTCAATGATGAGCAATGGGCAAGTTCCTCACCTAAGAAGAAGTCCAAAAGTAGGGGAAAATCTTGTTGTCCTGCTACAGCAATTCCTGAAAAAGATGATGATGGTATTCCTACTTTATCACTTTCTAAGGACGAACATAAAGTTTTCACTTCTAGGGGTAGGAACGATTACCACTACAAGTATCCTGAAGCCTCCGACTCAAATGCTAAAACGTTGAATGAGCTGGGGGTGACTACAACTCCCCCTGCACCTACAGGGAAACCCCAGCAACAACCAGTTAATAAGCAGAAAGGAAAAGAACCCCAACACCAGGAGGTTCAAAACCCGAAGCAGGCTCAATTCAATCATCCGATTAGGAGAGATAAACCGGGGAGTTCAAGCGCACCATACCGCTTCGATGTTCTGACTCAGGCTAACATCCCAGCTAGAATAACCTTGTACGTCAAACCAAATCCTAAAGATCTGGAACCACCAATTCAATAATGTGATTTGACGGCCAAACAATTCCCTTGAATAACATTCACCAAAGATGACATGCAAGTTAGAGACTCAAAACACGATAGGCCTTTGTACTTCACCGGATACATAGGCTTCAGCGTTGTCAATCAGATCCAAGTCGATCCGGGTTCCGTTGTCAGCATCATGCCACTCCGACTGATGTACAATATTTGGATCCCTGCAAGCAGGTTATCTTCGATAGGTACCGTTATCTTTGGATTCAATACCAGCGGGTCCAGACCATTAGGCAAAATCCAGATAAAATGCCAACTAGGAGATTTAAAATCCAAAGTCACGTGCTACGTGATCGATGCTGAAACCTCCTATAATTTACTATTAGGCCGACCCTGGATTTATGGTAATCTTATAGTCCCCTCCACTCTTCATTAATGTCAAAAATATGTAGAAACTAATAATAAGATAAGGACGGTGGTCACGGATAAATAACCGTTTAAGGGGTTACAAAATTATTTTACTGACTCCCTTCTGTATGGTGCTGAATCCAACACTGAATCATCGACCCAAGGCACAGACAGCGGAGAGGAAGCCAATACTGAAGCTAGGCTTGATTACAATGGCGGTTTTGTATTGAATGACATTATACCCTTTGTAATCAATCTTGATGACGGTGAATCGTCAGACGATAGTTGTATTTGGCAACTTACCAAAGAAGTAATAAACGATGACTTAGAGTACTCTCCGTGTCTGGATGATGTAATGAAAGGATATACAAGAAGCCTGACATACACATGCCTCTTCGATCATCCTGCTTAACATCAAAGCATGTCCAAGGCTCATTTGGAACAACCCTCATCATTCCTGCCAAGGCAGGGTGTGGAAAGGATTTAGTTTTCGACAAAGTGAAGACGTTCACATCGTCAAATCCATTTTTGAAGGAAAAAAGTGACAAAGAGAAACCCGGACCTCATCTCTCCAAGTATAGTCAACATCGCGTGATTTAATGAAGACATAGGGATATAATTTCGCGCTTGAAGAAAGTCTCTGTTTTGGTTGAGGCCTACGAGTCCCACCTCGTCCAGCCTATGTACCGAAAGGAAAATCCGATAATTACTATGGCTATAAAAGGGGTCTAGGCTATGCTTCTTCATCCGATGAAGAATGTTGCTGGCAAGTCCTCGATCAATTACCAAGTAAGGACGGATACTCATCCAATTCTTCCGATTAGGATTCCGATGTTAGCCTTGGAAAAATATTCAAAAGCTTGATGTCGATTATGGCCATGGTCGATCCTGCCATGATAGAGGAAGATGATCAATTGCCAACTTAGGAAGGCCCGTGGATTCATCACCTGAATATTCAGTACGGGGATCGTTTTGAGCAAAGGGAACCACCCACCGAAGACAAAGTAGTTCAGGTAAACATGGGAAACGAAGAGAATCCGAAACCCATATTCGTCAGTGATAGTCTTCCACCAGACGAGAAGGAAGAATTAATTACCCTCATTAGGGAGTAAATAGACGTCTTCGCTTGGAACTATGAGGATATGCCAGGACTTGATCCAAATGTAGCGATGCACCGTCTCAACATCAAATCGGATGCCAAACCCATCAAAAAGGCACAGAGACGATTTCGTCCGCAGATTATGGAGGCAATGGAGGTAGAAGTTACGAAATTGATTGACTCTAGTTTTATCAGAGAAGAGCAACATCCCAATTGGCTGGCGAATATTGTACCGGTCTTTAAAAAGAATGAGAAATTCAGGATCTATATCGACTTCAGAGACTTGAACACCGCTTGCCCAAAGGACGGTTTTCCTCTTCCAATCATGGATGTTGTTATCGATAACACGTGCGTATTTGAGAGGATGTCCTTTATGGACGGATTTTCGAGTTACAATCAAATAAAGATGTACCCGGACGACGAAAATCACACCGCATTCAGAACTCCTCTTGGGGTCTTCTGCTACATGGTTATGCCTTTCGGATAGAAGAACGCAGGCGCAACCTATCAACGAGAGATGTCAAAGATTTTCAAGGAACACCTCCGAAAAACCATCGAATGCTATGTCGACGATCTAGTCATGAAAAGTCATAATAAATACGATCATATCAAAGATTTGAGGACGATATTCAATCTCATGCGCACTCACTAGTAAAAGATGAACCCCGCTAAGTCTTTCCTCGAAATGACCAGCGGTAAGTTTCTAGGATTCGTCATCACCATGAAGCATATCCGTATTGATCCCGACAAAGTGAAAGCAATAAAAGAATTGCAACTCTTAAGAAACCTCAAAGAACTCAGAGGATTGCAAGGGCGGCTCGCCTATATTCGACGTTTCATCTCGAATCAATCCGGGAAATGCTAACCGTTTTCCAAACTCACCAAGAAGGGTGTGTCGTTCATTTGGGATGACGCGTGTCAAAAGGCATTTGAAGATATCAAAGCATATCTGGCGAACCCGCCTGTTCTCGTAGCACCGAAGTCAGGTAAACCGTTCTTGATCTATATTAAAGCGATGAATCACTCGTTAAGTACTTTGCTCACACAAGACGATGATAACGGTCACGAATAGGCTATCTATTACTTAAGCCGAACTTTAATAGGTGCTAAATCTCGGTATCAAATGATTGAGAAAGAATGTCTCGCTTTGGTATTCGCCATCCAAAATATGCGACATTATCTTGTAGGAAAGACAATCTACGTCATTTTAAACGTTAACCTAGTTCGGGTATTCATGATGCAATCAGCCTCAATGAATTGGAAATTAGCAAAATGGGCCCTACTTCTATCCTAATATGATTTGCACTTCAAACAATAGAAGTCAGTCAAAGGACATGCGATTTGTGATCTTTTGGCAGCTAACCCTACAACTGATATAGTCGAATTGTATGAAGATCTGCCAGATGAAACTCATGAGGTCAATGTTATTTCTCATCAACACATTTGGCAATTATACTTCAACGGCGCTTCCCGAGCAACCAACACGGCAAGCGCTTCCGGTAATTCTAAAATCTCCGTAGGAGTCGGAATCGTCCTAGTCTCCCCGGAGAAGCACGTGATACCTCGAGCCTACTCATTGATAGGAAATTATTGCAACAACAGAGCCAAGTACAACGCACTGCTTATCAGACTCAGCTTTGCCAAAGAGCTAGGGGTCGAATATCTTGAAGCTTTTGGTGATTCTCAATTGAAAGTTAATCAAGTTCACGGAGAATACAAAGTCAGGAATCAAGACTTAATACCATATCATAAAGTGGCCATCGAGATGGCAGGTTCGTTTAAAGAATTATTCATCAAATACATTCCACGTCTCTAAAATGCATATGCAGATACGTTAACAGCATTAGTAGTATCTTTGGCGCAACCTCCCGACACAGAACAATGGGTTATTATCAAAATTCACCAACTTTTTGTACCTAAATGTGCTTTGGGTACCAAAGAGGCGCATACGGCCAAAATTGAACTTGAACCTCGAGATTGGCGATTCTCCATTATTGATTACGTCGTGCATGGAATCTTACTGCAAGATACAAAAGAAAGAGACTCGGTTCGACGAAGGGCACCGAGATTCTATTACAACTCAACAACCCAAACATTGTATCGTCACGTGTACGATGGGTTGCTACTTAGATGCCTCTCAACAAAAGAAGCAGAAGAAGCTATTAAAGAAGCTCATGATGGAACTTGTGGTGCACATCAACCCGGTCCCAAGTTTTGTGATCATCTCAGAAGGATGGGATATTATTGGCCAACCATGGTTAAGGAGGCGATTGTCTACGCCCGATAGTGCCACGCGTGCCAAATACACGCTAATTATATGCATCAACCCCCGGAACACCTACACCCATCAGCCACTTTATGGCCATTTGAGACATAGGGAATGGATATCGTCGGTCCTATCTTCCTGTCGTCGGTTAAAGGGGATCGTTTCATTTTAGCAATCACCGATTATTTTTCAAAGTGGGCTGAAGCAGTGCTATTAAGAGAAGTGAAGACTAGAAACGGCATCAAGTTTATTAAACACCATATAATCTACCGATATGGAGTTCCGAGAAGAATCATTCACGACAACGACCCTCAATTTGTGAGCAATGCCTTCCTCAAATTCTGTGGGAAATTCAGAATCGAAAATGTCTCGTCAATGATATATAATCCCACAACGAATGGATTAGTGGAGGCTTTTAACAAGACAATCATAAAAATTTTATCAAAACTCATGAGAACTAACAAGCGAGACTGGGATGACAAACTTGGTGAAGCCCTTTGGGCCTATCGTACCACGGTTCGCACGCCTAACAGAGAGACTCTATACTCATTGGTATATGGATACGAAGCTGTTCTTCCCTTGGAAATCCAAATTCTATCCCTCCGTATTGCTCTCACAATAGAGATGACGATAGATGAACAACACAAAAAATGGCTCGAAGAACTTGACATGTTGGACAAAAGGCGTTTGAAGGCTCAACAACAAATTGAGTTTTACCAAGCCAGAATCTCTCGTGCTTTTGACAAAAGAGTCAAGCAACAAAGCTTCAAAGAAGGAGACTTGGTTCTCGCCGTCTGGCGACCAATAATAACCAATTCCAAGAATAAAGGTAAGTTTCAACCCAAAAGGGAAGGACCATTTGTGATAGAAACGGTCTACTCCAATGGCGCATACCATTTAGTTACCCAAGATGGTGACAAGATCATGATGCCAATAAATGGAAAATTCCTAAAAAAGTACTATCCCCAGTACGTCCAGGATAACTTATTACATGGGAAGTTCCTGGAGAATACCGTACGGGGTATTCTTAAGGATAACCCGCGATTAATGGATTATTCGAGATAAAAGCCTGTCTTCTAAATGATTCAACCTTAATCATTTCCAAAAAAAATGATCAAGACCACTGTTGTGACCTTTTGAGAATTCTTTCGCTGAGAGGATATTTTATGACCTCATTCGATCAATTTTTCCTCTCGAAGTTCCTACGGTGTTTGTGCAGCTAACACTCTCAGTGTTAAGATCCTAACACAATGCTCTAAAGGTTAAGGTGCCAATTTATGGCAATTAACAAACCCCTTTTCACGTTAAGCCTCGGTCACTTGATGTGAGAAATCCCAACAAAACGAGTCATGCAAATCAAAATTCTAGCTTTTGTTTGTATCTTACTTCCATCGCTTTTAGGTCAAACCTATAAAAGTTAGGGCCAAAGCCAATCCCCTCTCGATTCCTTCAAGGAACGAGAGGCCCACTTTAAAATCAGACTTCCCTTTCGATAAACGAAAGGCCTCCACCCTCATTAAACAACCAAACCTATAAAAGACGAGATCATCTCAATACCTTCTCTCAGTCAAAACTGCCAAACAGTTATGACCAAAACCAGGATCTCGGTTCGATAAACGAAAATCTCTCATCCTTCCCTCTTTAGTCAATCCTATAAAAGTTAGGGCTGAAGTCGCAATTTCATCTCGATAAACGAAACGACACATTTTTAGGTCAGATAATCAATCCTATAAAAGTTAGGGCTGCTTAAATCTTTCTGATTCTTAGAGTGGAGATCTAACTCCTAGTTTTACCTTTCTGGATTCTAGGGGTGGAGATCCCACCTCGAGTCTCTTTTGCAACTGAAGATAGAATATAAAATTCTTCATCTTTAGTTTTGAAAGATAGGATATAAAATTCTTCCTCTTTTATTTTGGGTTCGTCTTTACCCTAAACAAGGCCTGGGGACAGAATATAAAATTCTTCCTCCCCAGTATCGGGTTTGTCTTTATACTAAGAAAAGACACAATTCTTAACTTCAAATCCATACACTTCATGCGCGGGGAACTTTATCTCGACTTCTAAATAGATATAAGTCTACGTCGAACACACGTCGCCAGTTTAATCTTTCACCGATTGAAAAAGACACCAGAATATAAGTCTGGGGAATTTTATCCCGAAGCCTAAGAAGGGATAGGTCAGCGCCTAACACACGTTACCGGGTAGTCTATTGCCGTAGAAAATGACCAAGTCTATGTATTCAAACTGGTAGCACTAAGTCTAAGGGAGTTCATTATGTTAGCACAATATTACATATGAAACGGACTTAGATAATTCATATGCTAGCCCGACCCAAACGGTAGTCGGTAAAGGCTCATCAAACCTGTAGATAGCTGAGGGTTTGCCAAAAATTTTTAAAGTCAGTGCCTAACATGCGTTGTCGGGTAGTCTATTCGCATAGAAAATGATCAAGTCTACATATTCAAACTCGTAGTACTAAGTCTAAGGGAGTTCATTTTCTTAGCACAACGTTACATATGAAATAGACTTAGATAATTTATATGTTAGCCCGATCCAAACGGTAGTCGGTAAAGGCTCATCAAACCCGTTGATGGCTGAGGGTTTGCCAAAATCCTATAAGTATTATGGTTGATTATTCTAAGCAGAATGAGAAATCATAATAAGGATGAAAGTAGACTGAACAAAGATATATATTCATTAATGAAATCAAGCGTTCAGATACAATAATTATGGTCACTCTACATCAAGCTTATGATTAAGGATTTGTTGCTCTAAGTTGGATAATTCTTCGACATAGGTCCGCTCAAACTCACATTGTAGTTCCACCTTGAAGGATTCTTTAGAGATAGATAAAATTCTGGCAGCTTCCTCCTCCATTTTGACTAATCTCTCTTCTGAAAGCGTCACCTTGCTGGATATCACAAGCCAGCCATGCTCTTCACTGACCCTAGTCACCTCCAAAATATCCCTTTGTTCTTCCACCTCCGCAAGCTTTTCCTTAAGTTTTGCTATCTCGGCATCGGTAGAGGCTATGGAAGAATCGAGCTCGTGTATATGGGCCAATCTCTCAGAAAGAACCTCCTTCACCTGGTCCATCCATTTTCTCTGTGCCTGAATCCCGAGCTCGGCAGATGCTCGAGCCTCACACCGGGATTGTATACGAATCTCCATCTGAGCAGCAACATAATTAGGAGCACTAACGGATCGGAGCTCTTATAGTTTTTTAAATTCATGCTCGAGCCGCTTCAGGTCATCGGTGAAGGCATCTGTAATTTTTGGCGAGCCAGCGTCCCTCACCGAGGCTATTTTGCGCTCGAAGAAAGGTCAGAACTGATTGAAAGGGAGCCCATTTTGCAGAAGTTTGTCGATCAATGACCCCGCAAAATTGAAAAGTGGCTGACCTCCAAACAGAGGATGAGCTTCTCTAGATCATCATCCGACAATAATGCCTTAACCGTGTCTCGGAGTTGAGGCGACAATCCTATAAAAAGAGAAGAGATGAATATTCCAAAGTATAAAACAATTCTATATCAAGACATAGTGCAAAATTTACCAATGCCTGCAGAGCTTTCTCCAGCTAAACGCATCACGCTCGGTTCCGTTTGTCCGACTTCATGAGTCCCAAGAAGCACGGTGGGCGTAGCAGCCGCTGAAGCACCAACTTCTCCGGTTAGTCTCAAAGTTTGTTCGGTTAGGTTCCCCCCAATAGTTCCAACACTCGTTGTAGTCGGCATCCCCGAAAGAATTGGGAGTTGTGTCTCGAGAGCTGATGACTGAGTCTCGACGACAATCCATGCCAACAGCAAGAAATCGAGACCACCAGATTCATCAAACCCTCCAATAAGAGTAGTTGCATCAGTCTTTGCGACTTGTCCTACGATTGGAACTCTCCTATGGTTAAATGGAAACTGACAAATGAATATGTAACATGGGAATAAAAATCATACCAGTAGGCGAATGAGCTATGTTCATCGGTTCGATAGCCTCACGCTGGGCTTGTTCAGACAACATATCTTCAAAAAGCTTGTCGTCAGAGCCTAGACAGACGAGAAGCGAGTCGGGTGAGGGTATACCCGTTTCTCCGAGGGCCGCATCACGGAAGGCTCCCTCCTCGCCTAAACCCCCCACTGAAACACCTACAGAGAGTCAAAGTGTTAAAGAAGAAAGAGGAAAAACCGAGAATGCACAATAGGAGGAAGTCAAATTCACCTTCGATAGCTGCACCGGGTTTCACAGCCTTATTACTCAGGACCGCTTCTTACAATTTTTCTTAGAGGGTAAGAAGCATAGAATCAATTAGCGGAGACACAAATTCCAAATTGTTCAGCTCCCACCAAATAAAAGACCTATCACCGATGTTAGATGTACCTGGATCTCTAACCCTTTCACCTGTATCAGGTCCGATGTCGGAATCAACAATAGCTTCAACATTTGTACCTGCTTCAGCACCAAAGGTTCCTCGACCATAACCTCATCCATTGGTCGGGAAAAGTCAGATCTTTCAAAGTCATCAAATATGGGAGAAAGAGGATCATATTCCTCTTCACCTTCTTCACGACCTCCTGAGAAACATTAATGACTAAGTCTAGGAATTAATAAATGGAACAGTCAAAGGATCACAAATAGTTAAAACATTACCCTCTCTACTGATGGAAATGTCAGTGCTAGGCCTCGTTACCAAAGTCAGGAGTCCACTACATTGTTGGGAAGCTAATTTCTTATGCTTAGCAGGGGGATCCTCCTCCGGATATGTGACTCTCTCATGAGTAAATTTAGAGCATGACTTTAGCCCTGGTGTGAATTGAGTTGTAGGTTGAGATCTTGTCTGACGTATAAGTTAGGGCTCTTCTTCTTCCTCCTCCTCGGTAGCCGCACCTAGGAGTTCAGCCGACATATTGTTAGGATAAGTGAATAAAACTTACATCTTCGGCTTCTTCAGAGCTAGCGAAGATTTAGATAATTTTGAGCGGCGAGCTCGATCAGCTACTACTAACTCAATTAATTCAAAAGAGAGAGGATCTGATAGACCTGTTCTCAGCTCTTCTTCGTCGTCGCTGACTCTGGCCTTTTGGCCACTCGTTATATCAGTTGCCAGGATCTCATCATTGGGAGGAAAGATGGCTTCCTTCTACCTCTCCTTGCTAGAAAGATCCGCACGTTCTTTTCCTTTTCTTTTTTAAGCTCAACCTCATACACCATCCCAGTGGCAATCCGAGCAGCTTCTTCGTCCGCTAACTCTACGATCGGCTGTATGGGCACGAACTCATTGGCTGCCAAAAGCCACCGGCACTATAGAAAAGTCACCTCCAACTTATGCTCAGCACCTGGGAGTTTGAACTTAGCACCAGTGCAGCCAGTTATACTCCACAGCCATGCCCTGGTCCCATCTATCAATCCACCATAAGTCCGGAGCTGTTGATTCGGGTTCTCGATATAAATCTGGTCATAGCTAAAATAGTACGCGAACCGACACGACAAAAGTATAGCTCTATATAGCAGCGATTCTGCACCCAAAAGATCAAGTAGCCTGGCCGGATATTGATCAACCAATCTAAGCAACTGGAATCGAGGGAAGTCTGACCCGTACCCAGTTCCTCTGTATCGACCAGTGAGTCGCCATATTGACCCGAAAATCATAGGAAGCAAGTAGGGAAGACCCAACACTTCTGGTTTTGAAGTTGCCTCTTAATCTCCACAAACCCTCGTCCTTTCTATTTACAGTCGCCTATTAATTAGAGAAAAGGAATAGATGAGTCTGCAGAAGTAGGGGCCGACATCATATTCGAACAGTGGAGGATGAGCCAAGCCATCAAGTAGGTGTAGGGAACGGATGAGTTTGCGGAAATTGGGGCCGACATAATATCTGAATGCTGGAGGACGAGCTAAGCTATCAAGTAGGTGTAAGGAAGCTCCATCTTGCTGAGAGGGATTTGAGCTGATGGTTCACCCTCCCCTTGAGCTAACACCTTTGCAATATGACGAAGCCCTCTTTGAATATCCACAGTCATTGCCGGAAGAAGCGACAGATTTTTCCGATGAGCAAGCAGAACTGCAGGATAAAGAACTTCTAGAGGCAACACATCAATAGATTGGTACGACACCAAGTACTTCTTTAACTAGGTGGTGAGGTAGCCGGCAAGCAACGTGATGGATCGGATCGGTTTCACCGCTTGCCACAAAAAAGTTTGGAACTTGGTTCCAGTGGAAAAATCATCTTCAACGCCAGCTGTAGTGTAAGACTGGGCGTTAGACTTTCCGATTAGCTCGTTAACTTCGGAGGGGTTCAGTGGCGCCAACTCATGTATCGCTTCACCTGAGCTGCCGTATATGTTCTTGAACAGATAATCCACAAATTTCTTCAAACTAATCTGCCACCATGGTTTCTTTGATAATGGGTCGGCACCCACCAAAGCTATGTGATAGTGGCAGGTGAGATCCCACAGAGTATTGTAACGGTTGGGCATCCGCGACCTCAACTGCTGCAGCTCCCGATTAGAAGGGAAGTATGCTTGATAGATCATGTTACCCATCAAAAGACCGGAAATCTTGTGCATCTCGTGCAGTGCCAACCCCAGCTCACCATACCTGGTCAAAATGTGTTGGTGTCGGGGTTGTAAAGCTCCAACAGCACCAGGAAGTGAGGAACGCTGATTGGTAGCCCATAAGTGGTGGTACGGATAGCTGTATACAAACCACTAACTTTCAACTCCTTATCGAACCAACTTAAGATATAGTTGCTCAAACGAGCCCACCAAAGCTTATCCGATGAATGCACCCAACCAAAACACCGGTGACCAGTTGCTGGTATCTCTCGACCCAAACTTGCAAGTCGATTCTTTACAGTGTTGGAAATGGTAAAAACCTCACCTCTGGGGGGATCATTCAATCCCAGGACTCCTAGATGTAGCCCTGTTATCCGATTACAATTACTTGATCCGGGAATCACCCCATGGGTAATAAAGCCATAATGAACATGGTCGTGCTCCTCAGTTAACCTCCACGACATTTCCCGTGGGACAGCCTGACACCATAGCTTAGTAAGTGAATGATGACGAGGAATCAGAGGGAGATATAAGTGACCACCGTCATCATGATGTAGCCATTGTTCGGCTCTGAGAGACGCAGCAGTTGGATCTTCTACGGAGTCTCCGAACAAGTAGTCTAGTTTCCTCAATGGATGTATACAGCTTAGGTCTTTCACTAGAGGCGCGTCCATAATAAGCTGCCTTAAAGTGTGGCGCTCTCCTTTTCGTATTAGCATCGGGAGCTCTTCCGGTGCACCCAGAGCAAATTGGGTAGCCACCGGTATAGGAATTGGCTCATCAGTACAGGAATAAGCCTCACTAAGGTAAACAATATGTGATTATTAGATACAATCATAAATACCTAGGTCAAGGCAGTATAAGCATCATGATCTTGTTAACTAGGCGAGACGATTAAGAACTATGCTATACACACAAAGTACGGGATATATCATCACGCAGACAATGCGATAATATACCCGCCCTCCGGAATATAGCAAAGTAGGAAATCACCCCAAGTTAATTCAGACATACCTTAACTAAGCAAAACATGTCTCGTGAAGCGTCCACTCCCACGAAGGAGAGTGGCGGCTCTTCCCAATTTCCTCACCAAGGAGAACAAAGCGGGGATGCAATATGCAGCATGATATATTAATATTGAGATCATGAATAAAAAGAGGCGATGAAGTTATATCTGTGCAACTGAACAGTTTCGGCTCTCGGCTCTGTGCGACAGAAGTCGCTGAACAAACCGTCGAAGTTATGATTCATGGATTCTCTTAGGCCCCCGACATAATCTGCAAAAAGAGCGTGTAACAACTTCGAATTATCGTCAGAGGT
>NW_017972522.1:39935-48488 GCF_001876935.1 Asparagus officinalis | reverse complement strand
GGCTCGGGCGACAGAGTCGCTGAACAACCTCGAGTGATGTGGGATCTCTTAGGCGACATATCTGCAAAAAGAGTTAACAATTCGATTACGTCAGAGGTTGAGAAGTAGCAAGCTAGTACAAATAGAAAATTGTGATATTCTACAAAATAGGATTTATCAATTAAAAATCCGATTAAACCTACATACTGGGCCTGGTACAGATTCAGTTTCAACCCATAACAACTCAAATCAAGCCAAATATCTCGGGGTTTTGGTTCAAGACATGAACGTGGCCAAATAAGAAAACAACAATGTGCCTACAAATTCGATTTCCGTGCACGACTAAAAGCCTAAAGATCACAAGCCTAAATTATAATTTCAACAACAAACAAGGGAAGGGTATCGGCTATGCCCACATGTAAGATTAACGATCTCAATTCCCAGATTATGTTCCAAACAATTTAAAGGTGACGACTTGATCGAAATACAAAGCATTCGGACCAAAAGTTTAAAGTTATATACGGGATCATGGGCAAAAGTCAAGGACCTCAAAAATGTGCGCAATCAAGGATGAAAGCTCCGACCCTTCCTCCTCATAAGCTCAAAATCCGCAATATCAGGTGACAACTCACGAACCAAATTCATGCTAACTTAAGTTTTGGCTAAGTTTACATACAAGTCTAATCCATCCACAAACCAAATTCAAGAAACACTCTGGATTCCTTTCAAAGCCAGATTCACTCTAATCTTCTCACATAATCAAGAACAAGTCCGAGTTCAAGATTTCCCCAAAACACAGTCTAGGGTTTCAACCCTTCACTAAAATCAAAATATAAACGAAGCTAACCCTAAATGAAACTGAGGTTAAGAAGAGTGAAAATTACCTAAAAACTTGAAGGGGAGATGAATGGAATGCTGCAGGCCGAATTCACAACAAGCCTCAAACGGAAGACTTAAACCAAAACCCTAGCCCTCAAGTTTGAGCTTGCTAAGATCAAGGGGATTCGAACACAAGATTCTAAGAGTAAAGAAGACTCTGAAATGGGTTCTTGAAGAAGTGGCTCGGAGAAAGGATTTGAAACGACGAAGAGAAAAAAGAAGAAAAGAAGAAGATGGAGACGTCGGGGTTTTAAAAGAGCCCTAAACCGAACCGCCCAGACCAAACCCTGAACCGGACCGGAATTAACCCGAACCAAGTCAAGTCGGGCCAAACTAAACCCAAAAACTCATGTGCTGATTCGCACCCATGTGAGTCACAATATGGTGACTCGCACCCATGCGAGTCACCAAATGGTGACTCGCACACGAGCGAACCACCATTCACTGACTCGCACGTGTGGTGAGCTATTTGGCTAATTTACGGGTATTTTGACCCATTTTCGGGCATTTTCGAGGTATACGGGACCCGTATTCATACTCCGATGAGTATATAAGTCTAAACTATTACTTACCCTTATCGGGAAGTTCCTGGGGAATACTGTACAAGGCATTCTTAAGGATAACCCGATAAAACTCTAGTTAACATACGAGTATAAACTGTATTAACACCGATCAACATGTCGATAACTTTGCCAAAATAAAGTTAAGGGAAATTATGGAGTTCAACTACATCCAGATATGAATTCCTGACAAAGATGATCAGTTCAAAGTCAACTCGATGGCACGAGCTAAGTTCAGAAAATTACACACTAGTCTCAGTTCAAGAATTTAACAGCGGTCATATGATAAACGCAGCACCGAAAGAACTTCATCTATTCGACAAAATACTAAGTAGATTGAAGACTAAAGAAGCTAAGGACTGGAACCAATTACAGGTCTTATCAAACTGACTGAAGGGTGGGCCTATCATATCCAAAGTATTCCAGACTCTTCTATAAAGGAAACGAGACTAAAATGCTTTGGAGGGGGTATCTGTAGGTGTCAAAAATTACCTATGGGTTCCCACACGATACTCAAGACAAAGAGAACATGATGAACGTTATCACCCAAGTCAAAGAAGTTTATCTGACGCTGATAAAATGCATGAAGCGAACCGGTAAAATGCATAAGCCAACAAAGTGACGAAACACGCGTAAAAGGGTAAAACAAGTAAACCGAAGGAGATACAAATAGAAAAAAGAGTAAAAAAGACACAAAAATAGGCTAATAGACTCGCATGCATGCGAGTCCCCAAATGGTGACTCGCACCCTTGCGTGTCACCAAATGGTGACTCACACAGCTCTGAGTCACCACGACTATTTGGGCCTCCCAAACTCCTAAAACGCGAATTTTGATATCTTATTAATATTCTTTCATCCCAGGACCTCCCCAACTGTTCTGAAGCTATCCTTAAGTGCGTCTGGGCAGTTATCAACTACAGATTAAGTTAAAACACCTGATCTTATCAGAAAACACGATGACAAAAGCCTATAAATAGAAGCCCAGGGTCTTCATTAGAGAGGATCTGAAATCTGAGGGCGAGGTGCTATCCAATTAAACAGTAAACCACGGATTTCAGAGGAGAATTAGAAGATCTTGGCGAACTTTTTCATAAAGAGAAAGCCTTCGAAAGATTTGAGATTCTCTCTCCCTCTTTCTTCCGGATCAAACCTAGCTTTGATCTTAAGAAGAGCCACAATCTCGCTTGGGCATGATTGTCACTACTACAATTGTTTTCTTCGTGAAGCAGGAGCATAATTACACTTGTCAACCAGATCTAATCCGTGACGGTCCACGGACTAACGCGTCCCCGGCACAGGTAAAGATCACACACAAAGCAAAACTACTACTGTGTTTTGTTTCATAAAGTTATAATCTTTACTTTTCTCATTGTAAGAAGATCTTATAAATAAAGTTATAATCTTTACTTTTCTCATTGTAAGAAGATCTTATAAAAAGATCAACTTGAACTTGTAATCGATAAACGGCATTGTAAGAAGATCTTATAAAAAGATCAACTTGAACTTGTAATCGATAAACGGTGTAACAGGTTCGACAACAATGAAAACGACATCTATTGACGAAAACAGGAGACCCTTTGTGAAATGGTCTTGGGGCAGATACATTTTGATAATACTGCCATGATAGTCCTCTCACAAGGATAACAAGAGCTGGTTTCTTAGATATTTCTCTTCTGAGATGTGTTCGTACTCCTAATTTGATTGCACGACTCATCGGCATGATGACCGGAGCACTCCATCACTTGTTGGTGTGATTTCCCAGGTACAATGTCATCTTTTGACAGATGTCTTCTTCTGGGAATGTACAGCCTTATTGGCACTCTCAGGACTGGCACGTTTGAAACGACCCTCTTGCAGGTGTGGGCTTTAACGGGCTCCTAGACTTTGACATGCACGCCCAGGTAAGAAGTGACAGGAATTCTCCTAAAAGGGAAGGCCTCCTTGCCTCTTTTGTGCAGGTCGCACGAACAACTACATTGAGGTGTCCCAGTTTGTTTTGCAGGACACCTTTGGGTAGCATTTAGTTTGACGGGAGTGTTTGTACGACCCCCAGTCTAAGGAATTGCTCGGGTATTGATCACTGAAGCTTTGCGTTCTTTTACCGGAGCTTTGCCTTAATCCTTGTGCAGAGAACTGAGTCGATCCACCATCGTTACTTTGAATTTTGACAGATCAACGTAGCCGTAAGGCTTCACCAAAGGTACGGAAACAGACGGAGTAGGAATAGAGGTTGACGGAGGCTGAGAAATGCCCGTGGAACTGGACACCTGTACAAAACAGTCAGGACTATTTCACACAGGTGCAAAATAGTGTGGACTGTTTCAGCCTATGGGAGACTTTTTAGATATACTCCGAGTTGATTTTGGCATTGTTTTGGCCTTTAGCACCCAGACTTGTTTGGATTTCGGTGGCTGTTTGGTCACCTCTTCCTTCTATAGTTCTTGTGCCTTTTGCACAAGAATACGTGCATGCGCGAGAAGTGCATGAATTTTTTGGATACGCTTCTCGAGAGTTGAACGAGTCCTTTATATATAGATATATTCGTTGGCTGACGTCTTGGAGGAAGAGTCAATTGGTAGTTGTTGAGGTTGCTGAGTTGTTTGACGCCTCCTAAATTCTAGATACGCGTGATAGCAGAGTCCATCAACCTGCTCCAAGGCCTTGGCAATTTGATGAGCTTGGCATTGGTGTCGCCTCTGAAGAGCCCTTTTTGTCAAAGTTGGTATACTTTGGTTGATCAACTCCTTGAGTGGAGACGAGTTGTGGCAAGCGGAGTCACTTATAGCCTTCATCGGTAAATACACCTCCTTCAAAGATGAGATCTATTCGTACTTGTAGGGAGAGGAGGATTTTGATGAAGATAAGGGGAAATATTCCTCAAATTTGGCTTCGTCGAACTCGTACTCGATCGCTAAATCAACCGGGATCTTAATCTTCGGTTACGACATGACAACCTTGGCAGAGAGACTGTTAGCTCCCACTGTGGTCGACAGCGTGTTTGCGTCAGAAATATTTTTCATTGATGAATCCATTACACATTTATCGTCTTACAGATTCAAAAAAGATAGTTAGTCCTTTTATTAGACTTTTTTACATAATGAAAACAAACAGGGGGGTCTCTTAGAAAAACACGTAGGATAGTTTATCGATCACTGCTTGCATGTGATCTTTGCCTGTGTTGGGGACTCTTTAATCTGTGGACCATCGAGTATCAGATCTGGTAGATTTTGTTTCACGAAGAAAACAAGAATTGAAGTAAATATGTAAAACCCTAAAAGTTTGAATAATTATGACAAATAGTATTAAGTATATTATATGGTTATAAATAATATATTTTGATGTTTGAGTATGCTAGAGATTGATTTGAGATCAACCCAATTATATACGTGAGTATAGATGATAATCATGCACGAAATCATGCGCAAACCTGAATTTGAGTTGTTAGTAGTTGACTACTACTCAGAGTAGTTAACTAGTAAGGTCGTTAGTCGACTAATGAAGGCATAAGTCGACTAATCGGACTGTTTATAGTTTTTTGTTAGATTTCGGGTTGGATTCGTTTTGTTTTGAACCGAGCTGTATATATATATATATATATATACTCATTTTAAAGCTCTTTTTACCCTCTTTCACATGAGTTTTATAGCAGTCACCTTCCTCCTTAAACCCTAGCCTTAGTTTGTGAATTTTGGGAGAGTTTTGAGGCGTTGTCGAGAGGAAGGCGGGGTTTGGTGATCGTGGCTGAAGAAGAATCTTACATACACGTGGTTAAGGGTTCAACAGCACCCTAAGGAAAGATCATCTTCATCAAACCTGCACCCTCAATAATTAAAAGATTTAATGAGTTTAATTCAATGTTTAGCATGTTTATGCTTATTTTCATGTGATAAAAGGTAGGTTTTTTAATGAGTTTAATTCAATGTTTAGCATGTTTATGCTTATTTTCATGTGATAAAAGGTAGGTTTTTGATAATAGATCTTTAACCCTTGATGGAAGCATGTTTATGCTTATTTTCATGTGATAAAAGGTAGGTTTTTGATAATAGATCTTTAACCCTTGATGGACCTTATGTTTCTTTGTTGTTTATATTAGAAATATGATCATGATCATTAGGGTTAATGTTAATTTCATTTTTACCTTGTTTAATTAAGTTTAACTCATGTGAAAACCCTAATTTTGTTAATTAATTGAGTTTTCTTGTAATCTAATCATTCTAAAACCTAGGGTTATGATACCTAGACTAGTAATCAGACTTAAAATGAAATATATCTCTGTCATGTGTAGATTCTATCATGATTTCATAATCATGTTGTTTATATATGAGTAATTGAAGAATTTGTTTAACAAAGAGGTTAACCCTAATTAGATTAAGCTAATTCTATGTTTCATGTTAAAGTTAGACTCTTTAAAAGTATACATAATGTTTTTTATCTCGTTTAACATTGCATATGTGCAAGTTTTTTGGTTAATTTCCTATTTGCGCACTGTCAGTTTTCATATTGATGCAATGGAGTCGAATACTAAGCATAGTAGTCGGCTACACTGTCTTGGTTTTGATTCACAATCTATTTCATAGCAGAGTAGTTGACTAATGATCATAGTAGTCGACTACTCACACTTAGTTCTATTTTCCTGGTTTGGGATGAACACAAAGTAGTCGACAAATTAGCATATTAGTCGACTACAAAGGCTTGCTTTTCCATGTTTTATTTTGAATTTGTTTGAGATGTGTTTAAGAGGTTCGCGCTGCACATCCTTATATGTAATTACAAGAATACACAAGTACAGTGGCATTGCACACACATGAGTATCACAAAGATGGTTTTGACAAGAATTAGGCTGTTTATAATAGAGTTAGAGATTATTCATACACTCGTTGGATATCGTTGATGAGCACAGCTTATTACTATATGGGATAGTGCATCGATATACCAGATATGCACGGTTTATACATAAGATGGATATCATTGATGAGCTCAGTTCCGTACTATATGAGGTAGTGCGTCGATATTCCACATGTACAGGCCATTGAGTCGGGTTTGGATGCTTTGTATAGTAGTCTGTCTGCACGAGTTTGCGGTGAGGTTTATGAACCATGTAATTATGAGGCGTGTGAGGACATCTATTTGGATACCTATATGGTAGGCCATCCCCGCACTCAGGCTACATTCTGAGATCACGTTAAGACTAATAAGCTGTGTACACTATTTAGGACACTTACAAGATAGTCTGTTGCTTTGAGATTAATTGGTTATTGCCTAAGTCATTGGGCGGATGTTAGTTATGAATACGACACATTTTTGAGCTATAGGACCGAGATACTGGTATTTTGAAAGTATACGGGATTATTTGTTAGTATTTATTTTTTCTTCCCAGTGACAGTGTAAGATATTATAAATATGATGTAGTGATATTCTTATTTCCTTTATTGCTTTCTTTATGTTTTAGTTAGGATCAATGATTAGCAATTCACAATTTGAGACATATGGTATATACATGAGGGTTTCCTTGTTTTGATTATTTCGCATGACATACCAGTCTTGTGTTATGAGTTTCTAATTGTTGATTTCATATAGGTTATTTATTCTTAGTTTGGTATTAATATTTAGATATCTATAATTTGAGACATATGATATATACATGAGGGTTTCCTTGTTTGGATTATTTCGCTCAACGTACTACGTCTCGTATTGTAGGTTTCTAAATATTAATTCTACTTAGATATAGGAAAAATGATCTAGGTAGACTATGCTTATAGATAGAGCTTCCACTCCATCTAGTAGCCCTTCCCCTGGGAACAGATAGAGGTGATCTTGTTGTAGCGCTCTGGTGCTCTTTATATTGTTTTCTATTATTTTCTTTTCTTTTAGGCAATACAGAAAATTGTAGAACCACAAGATGACGGAGTTCTTGCATAGTCACCATCACATGAGTTATTAGTAGAAACTCCTCAATAAATTTTTTTTCCTTGATTTCATTCAGACTTTAGAGTTTTATTTTTATTTTATAAAGGCAGTGTGCCTTAGTATGATCTCCAGTTAATTCATGTTGAGATATTTTCTTTATTCCATATATTATATGTATTTTAGTTAAGACATGATTTTTATTTATGAGATATCACTTTTCATATAATGTCTATTACGTTCATTTCTTTATTTTACATGTTTTGTACCTACACTTCTTTTGATTCCACTAGAGGGTATTACTGTGATTGGTAAAACATGTTATTACATGTGTGAGTACATGGCAGGTTTAACATCTCTGGATTCACCTTGGACTACAGTCATGTGCGAAAATAAGGGCGTCACAGTTGGTATCAGAGCTCTAGTTCTAGTATCCTTAGGATCATCCTGTGTTAAGTCGTTGAGCTAGGATAGAGTTTCTTAAGATTCATGTATAGAGTTCGATAGGAATTCCTAGAATGAGTGAGGACGTTATATACGTATACCTTGAAAATTACAAAAAAAAATTATGACTATCTTACTTCGATTGAAAAGTATTTGCATGAATGATAAGTGATAATATTTTCCTATTGATATATATTTATCTTTATGCTTGAGATCCTATTTACTGTGTCTAACAAGCTCCACTTATAAACATATAGATGTCAGGAAGAGAACATGGTCACAGAGGTACCCGTGCTCAAGGAGCTGGGCAAGCTGATACAGAGCCAGAGCCGCAGCAGGCTTCATAGTTGTAGGCGTATAAAACTGCCTATAGGTCCCTTAACACAGCTCGACACGGTGATTCAACAAATCAACGAACCATCGGGCGATATATCCAAGCGTAATTGTTAGTCCACCACACCAAAGCCAAGTGACACGTGACGAAGCGGATTAACGAGGCGACGAGGCTAACGAACCGCACGCAAACAACGGAATGAATCCACTCGCGTGCGGAATCAAGCTAATGGTTCGGTGAATCAACGAGTCATCCAACTGTAGAACGGATTCGAACTCGAACACCGAAGCGGGTTTACTGCCATATCGGGATTCGGACTACCAAATCAGAGTCCAGATCAACAACGAAGAGCAAAACCGGACAACAGACACAACAGCGAACACCCGGAAGAGCTCGGTCGAACCCAAACCACTCAGGCGGCTCACCGAGCCACCTAGGTGGCTCGGCGGCCA
>NW_017972522.1:32664-39925 GCF_001876935.1 Asparagus officinalis | reverse complement strand
TAAATAGAGGGGGCATGGCTCATTTTTGAGGGGTTGGAATTTTGGAGCCGAAACTTTGCTGGATTGAGAACTCACCTTCGGATTTTCAAAGCTTTGAAGACTTGGACATTTTCAGATTTGGTTCTTGGCGAGCATCCACGTCAGAAAAGGCAGGAGTTCGAGAGAGGAAGATCAGATCTGAGATCCACACGGTAATACTCCGGATCAAAACTTGGTTTTTGATCCCGAGAAGGCTATTATTTCCTTGGTAAAATAGTACCCCCGGTTGTTATTTCCTTTGTGAAATAGCACCCGTTATATCGTGTAGATCCGACCGGATCAAGATCACGTGGTAGTCCACGGATTAACCCCGGCGCAGGCAAAGAACCCACAAAAGTGAGTGACCGCAAAACAGGAGCTCGTGATTCGTTCGACAAATAAGGAAGATTGTAACCTTTTCTTTTTCTTTTGATCTCGTTGTAACCAGATCTTATAAAAAGACCGGATCTTTCTGTAACCGATAAACTGTTACCAAAGAGTGCAATGACTTCAATGAAAGCAACAATTTTTCCCGCGAACAATCTGGCGACCACAGTGGTAGCCACCCATCTCGCTGCCGAGATCGTCGCGTCGTAGCCGCGGATCTTAATCCCGGTCGAGTATGAATTCGACCAGCAAAAGTTCGAGGAGTATTTGTCATCCTCGTCCGGATCCACCTCCCCTCGCAAGTCCAAGAAGTTCTCCTCCAGGAGAAAAGTTCGTTGGTATGAAGAAGTGCAAAATGCCAACGAAGCTCTCACCCCAATTGACACCAAAGTTGCGTCGGGGGAAGTTCCGCCGACCTCCAACCAGGTCAACCCTGTTCTCGCCGATGCCTCCACCGTTGAGGGCGTTGTGACTCTCACGAAGAGAGCCCGCCAGAGGCGACATCAACACCTGGCGCGCCAACTCGCAAAAGCGATGAAGTCCACGGACGGAATCCGCTACAACGTGGATCTGAAGAACAGGAGAGGCAAACAGCCTCAATAAACGGTGAATGGCAGCTCCTCTAAGCCGCCAACGAACGAATGGATCCGTGTCAAACGGAATCGTTCAACGCTTGATGAGCGCATTCGCAAGCGCCGCGCACTGTCAGCGCAGGCACGGGCTCGAGTCCAAGAAGCCCGTAGAAGACTGCAGAAGAAAGTTGCCAAGAAGCCGCCACCAACCCGCCAAGTATGGAGGCCGAAGTCTGAAGCGGCGATTCAGGCTAAGGCACAATCGTTGCAGCCTTCAACGCAAATCCAGCCTCCGGTGAACCAAACGAAGTCGCCGGTAATTCCCATAGCTACTCCGGGAGACCCCGCGGAATCATCCCGAAGAAGAAGATCAGTTTTGGAGCGCCTCGGTCCAATTCCCGATGAAAGAAGCAGAGCGCCAGTTCAAGAACGTTTGCGCCTGATCAAGTAGCCCCAAACAACTCAACATGCTGGGGGTCGCCGCCACCTTCAACATGACAAGGAGTTCAGGGCAGCTAGGCGCACCAATTTGCGCATTGAAGTCTAGGAGCCCGCTGAGAACTCACGCCCGCAAAGGCATGTTTCAAGGCGCGTAACTTTTGAAAGCCCAAAGAAGGCAGTTCGTCCTCAGAAGGAAACATTATCGTCTGATGACGATAGCGTTATACCTGAGAAGTCGTGCCCACACACGATAGGTTACTCCGACTGTCAAGCTGACGAGTTGTACTATCGTGATGGGAGTACGAGAAAAACCAGGAAGAGGAGTCCTCGAGGACTAGAGACCCAATGCCCCTGTTCCAAACTCATTCGGGCAGTATTGTCGGAGTGCAACTGCACCAATACAGTTCCTGAAAGAGTTTCGGTTTTCGAAAGACTTAGTACCAAAATGCCAAAACCAAGGCCTAGGCGTTTCTGACGAAGAAGAACGGTGGTTGAAGATGAAGAATTTCTGAGGGTCACCACCAATATGACCAGCAAAGGGACATCGACACGGGATAATCTCGAGTCGATTCTGAAAGCAAGATGAGGACACAAATGCGAATGAGACTTATAATGCCAATAATCCTCCCGTCAATGCAGGGGGTGGTAACGAGAATGATAGTGAAAACACAGGTGAAAGCTTGAAGATCAAAAACCTCGAGAGCAAAATCAATACGTTGATTTCCGCTCAAGAGATGAAGAAGACGGGTATTCCTTGTCCATACCCAAGAGAATGGGAATCAATCTCGTATCCGGTGAAGTTCAATCTAATTAACTTCACGCCGTTTAATGGGATGGGTTCACCCACTCAGCATTTGATTTACTTCAAATCACACCTGGGGGT
This sequence comes from Asparagus officinalis, assembly GCF_001876935.1. Classification (NCBI taxonomy): domain Eukaryota; kingdom Viridiplantae; phylum Streptophyta; class Magnoliopsida; order Asparagales; family Asparagaceae; genus Asparagus; species Asparagus officinalis. Next base: position 37,624 of record NW_017972522.1, on the reverse strand, counting down.
TATCTCTGGTAATGAGCCTCTGATGGTACGGTCATTCGTTGGCACTCTTTGTGGAGCAGCCTTCGACTGGTATCGCCGCCTCAAGCCAGGAAGCGTGAATAGCTGGGACGACATGGAGACTAAATTCCTCGCTAACTTCTTTGACAACGACACCGAGATATCCATCGGGTCGTTACTTGACGAGAAACAAAAAGATGGGGAATTGGTTGACACCTTTGTCAAAAGGTTCCGGAACAAGACGATGAACTGTCGGGACCCGATCACCGAGGAATTCATTCTCCAGACTTACCACAACAACCTCGCGTTGGACATGTTGGAAGCAATAGGGACAGCACCGTCCAAGACATGGAAGGATTTGAAGGTCCGAGGAGAGCAAGCCGAGCGATTCCTCAGAAGGAAGAAGGCTAAAAGAGGCCAACCGGCGATGAATGCTCCAAAACAGAACTTCGTCCCACGAGGGAAAGGTAAGGCACATGCTAATGCAGTTGATGCTAATCAAACTTTCCAATTGCAACCTCAGCAACAGCCGCAACAGCGAGCGCCACAACAATCGCAGTCGCAATGGCAACAACGGCCTCAGAAGCAAAAATCTTCGGAGCCAAGGTTTCCTAAAGTGTACTCTTTCAAAGATGACGAAGTGCCCGACATCTTCAAGTACCTGTTGGAGAACAACAAAATCCAGCTGCCGTCGATCGTGGATCAAGAAGGGGCTAGCAAAGTGACGGATCCGAAGTATTGCGCATACCATAGAGCGGTCCATCACCCTACCAAGTCGTGCTACCTTCTCAAGGATAAGATCCAGGCGTTAATTGACGTAGGCGTCATAACCCCGAAGCCGTCCAAGAATGTTGGAGCAAATGCGGTTTCAATTAGTTTCGGATCGGTGCCCACAGCATGGTTTAAACCAGAGCGCATCACCAAAGTAGGAATGAAGACGGTGAACGACGACCCACATGGACAGCACCAAAAAGGACTCGTGCCACACACAACCCTAAATGGTGAAATCCTCTGGGTCCATCCTGATCTTATTGAAGACGATCAGTGGACGACTTCCTCGACCAAAAAGGGTAAAGGCAAGTCCTGCAATGCTACCTCCGCAATCTTCGAAGAGGATCGTAATGAAGCTCCTACCTTCCCGCTCTCCGAAGAAGAACAAGAAGTTTTCCCACTAGAAGCGGAAATGAGTATCACTTCAACTATCCATCACCTAGTGATCAGTTAGCTGAGCAGGAGGTGACTAAACGGGGACCAGCTAAAACTCTCACGGAGCTGGGGGTGATTACGACTCCTAGACCAGTTGAAGAAGCTCGACGACAGCCGGTTGATAAGCAGAAAGAAAAGAGGCCCCAGGAGGTTCAGAATCCGAAGCAGTCTCGTTTCAATCGCCCGATTGGAAGAGATAAACCGGAAAGCTCAAACACTCCGCACGTCTTCGATATTATGGCTCAACTAGCTAACATCCCAATGCGGATAACATTGTATGAGTTTCTACGGTTGTCTAAAGAAACAAGGGAAGCCTTGCAAGAAGCCTTGGCCAATTCAGAAGTGTTCCTTACTCGGATCAAGCCGGCACTTGAAGAGCCAGAACTGTCAATTCAGCACTGCAATATAGCGGCTAAAAACCTTCCCTGCATTACCTTCACCAAAGAGGATATGCAGACAAAGAATTCGAACCATGATCGACCCCTATATTTCATTGGGTACATTGGCTCCAACAAAGTCAACCGAATCCAAGTGGATCCGGGTTCTGCTGTGAGTATTATGCCGCTTCGATTGATGCATATCCTCAGCATTCCAGTTAGTAAGTTGGCGGCCACAGGCACTGTTATCTATGGATTCAATACTAGCGGGTCAAGACCCTTGGGTAAGATCCGGGTAAAATGTCAAATGGGAGATTTGAAGACAGAAGTCACATGTTATGTGATCGATGCCGAGACTTCATATAACTTACTATTGGGTCGGCCTTGGATCCATAGTAACGTTATAATCCCCTCCACTCTCCATCAGTGTTTGAAATATGTCGACACTGATAATAAGGTTAGGACGGTGGTCGCGGATAAGCAACCATTCAAAGGGTATGAGAATTATTTCACTGATTCTCTCCTTTATGGTAACGAATCCGATACTGAATCATCGGCCCATGGCACGGACAGCGGAGAAGAAGCTGATACCGAAGCCGGATTTGATTACAATGGAGGTTATGTTTTAAACGACATTGTACCCTTTGTAATCAACCTTGACGATGAACAATCGTCAGAGGGCAGTTGTAACTGGCAACTTGCCAATAATGAAATAAATAACGATTTAGAGTACTCCCTGTCTCTTGATGATGTGATAAAAGAATTGTACGATAATCCCGATTTATATATGCCGCTTCGATCGTCTTATATAGCGAAGGAACACCTCCAGCATTCTTTCGGAACAACCCTAGTCATCCCGACCAAAATAGGAGGTGAAAAAGAAGTGATTTACGGTAAAGGAAAAAGCTCTCCATTACCAGATCATTTCTTAAGGGAAGATGAGAATGATGACAAACCTGGTCGGCATTTATCTAAGTATAGCCCGGAAGCGCGCAAGCTCATGGAAAAACAGGGATATGATTTCACACTCGGAGAAGGTCTATACTTCGATCGAGGTCCTCGTATTCCAGCCAAAGCGGCATATGTACCAAAAGGGAAACCCGACGATTACTATAAATACAGACGAGGGTTAGGGTATGAATCTTCTTCAGAAGACGAATGTTGCTGGTTAATCAATAACCAATCATCTAAGCAATACAAAGAGGGAAATTCGTCAGATTCCTCGGAATGGGATTCCGATACAAGTCTGGGGGAAGCATTCAAAGACCTAATGGCAAACATGGCTACAGCTGATCCGTCCACAATTGCCAACATGGGAAGACTCGTGGGTTCATCACCTGAACATGCAGTATGGTGATAGGTTCGAACAGAGGGAACCCCCCACTGAAGATAAAATAGTCCAAGTTAACATGGGTGACGAGGCTAACCCAAAGCCTATATTCATCAGCGATAGTCTTCCCCCAAATGAGAAGGAGGAATTAATTGCTCTCGTCAGGGAATATATTGACGTCTTCGCTTGGAACTATGAAGATATGCCAGGGCTCAACCCTAATGTGGCAATGCACCGCCTCGATATCAAGTCGGATGCCAAACCTGTCAAACAACAGCAAAGATGGTTTCGTCCGCAGATTATGGAAGCCATTGAGGCAGAGGTTAAAAAATTGATCGAATCAGGATTTATCCGAGAGGAACAACATCCAGACTGGCTAGCCATCAGGATTTGCATCGACTTCAGGGACTTGAATACGGCATGTCCAAAAGATGACTTTCCTCTCCCAATCACGGATGTCATTATCGACAACACATGCGGGTTTGAGAGAATGTCTTTTATGGATGGTTTTTCAGGATATAACCAAATCAAGATGCACCCAGATGACGAGAAGCATACAGCGTTCAGAACGCCCCTCGGTGTCTTTTGCTACACCGTAATGCCTTTCGGTCTAAAGAATGCAGGCGCCACGTACCAGCGAGCAATGACTAAGATTTTCCAAGAACATCTCAGGAAAACAGTCGAATGCTACGTTGATGATTTGGTTGTAAAAAGCCGCAACAAAGAAGATCACATCAAGGACTTGAAGACGATGTTCGATCTCATGCGGAGTCATCAATTGAAGATGAACCCCACTAAATCCTTCCTTAGAATGTCCCGCGGAAAATTCCTTGGATTCGTCGTCACCACTAAAGGTATACATATCGATGCTGATAAGGTGAAGGCGATACATGAACTGCAACCCCCTAGAAATCTAAGAGAGCTCAGAGGATTGCAAGGGCGTTTAGGTTACATCCGGCGGTTTATCTCAAATCTTTCTGGGAAGTGCCAACCATTCTCTAAGCTAAACAAGAAAGGTGTGTCATTTATTTGGGACAACGCCTGCCAAAAAGCACTCGAAGATATCAAAACATATCTGACGAATCCTCCTGTTCTCGTTGCCACTTGATAAGTGCTTTACTAGCACAAGACGATGATAATGCTCATGAATAGGCAGTCTATTACCTAAGTCGGACCTTGATAAGCGTCGAGTCTCGATATCCAATGATTGAGAAAGAATGCCTCGCATTGGTATTCGCAATGCAAAAGATGCGGCATTACTTGGTTGGACAGACGATTTACGTCATTTCCAACGTTAATACAGTACGGGTATTTATGACGCAACCGGTCTCTATGAATTGGCGGTTAGCGAAGTGGCCCTTCTCTTGTCCCAATATGATTTGCACTTCAAACAACAGAAGTCGATCAAAGGACAAGCAATTTGCGATCTTTTGGCGGCAAACCCGATAACGGATACGGCAGAAGTATATGATGACTTCCGGATGAAACTCACGAGGTTAACACTACATCGCACCAACAAGTATGGCAATTATACTTCGATGGTGCTTCAAGGGCAGTTCATAGGGCAATAACCCCCGGATGTTCTAAAGTTTCCTCCGGAGTACAACACGCTTTTCATTGGACTCAGTTTCACCAAGGAGTTGGGGGTCGAATATCTCGAAGCTTTTAGGGATTCTCAATTGATAGTCAACCAAGTCCGTGGAGAGTATGAAGTCAGGAACCAAGACCTAATACCGTACCACCAAGAGGCCATTAAAATGGCAGATTCTTTTGAAGAATTCTATATTGAATACATCCCCCATCTCCAGAACGCTTATGTGGATGCACTGGCAGCACTAGCGGTATCACTTGCACAGCCTCCCAAAACTGAATTATTAGTCACAGTAAGGACGCATCAGCTCTGCATACCCATATACGATATGGATATTGAAGAGGAAGATGACGGAAATATAAATGCCAAGGAGGTGAATTCAACTCAAATCGGGTCGGAGTCCCGAGATTGGCGCTTTCCTATCATTGACTACGTCCAATATGGTATTTTACCGGAGGA
>NW_017972522.1:31787-32241 GCF_001876935.1 Asparagus officinalis | reverse complement strand
CGTCAACCACGTCTTGGCCATTCGAGACATGGGGCATGGACATTGTCGGTCCTATTTTCCCCCCTTCAGTCAAAGGTGATCGATTTATTCTCGCAATCACGGACTACTTTTCAAAGTGGGCTGAAGCAATTCCGCTTAGAGAAGTGAAGACGAACAACGTTATCAATTTTATCAAACATCATGTTATATACCGACACGGCGTGCCAAGACGGATCATTCATGACAACGGTCCACAGTTCATAAGCAACGCCTCCGTCAGGTTTTGTGACAAGTTCAAAATTGAAGATGTGTCGTCGACAGCTTATTATCCCGCTGCGAATGGATTAGCTGAGGCGTTCAACAAGACGATCATTAAGATCCTGTCAAAGCTCATGAAGACCAATAAACGAGACTGGGACGATAAACTCAGTGAAGCACTCTGGGCTTATCGCACCACCATACGCACACCTACAGG
>NW_017972522.1:0-29812 GCF_001876935.1 Asparagus officinalis | reverse complement strand
ACAGAAGGAAAAAATAAGTAGTTAACCTCGCTCGGAACAGTCCTCATAATCTTTAAAATCTCCGCTTGAAGCTTCATCAGCAGAATTGAAGATCTTCTTTCCTTCTTTGTCAATCCAACGGTCTTGCTCCGTGTCCTCTGTGACCGAGCATGCTGCTGAATCACACGAGAATCAACCTGAGAAGCTTCCTCGGCCACTAACTCTTCAATCGGCTTCATGGGGATAGTTTTATTAGCTGCTAACAACCACCTGCAGCTTAAGAAGGTGAGATTCAACTGCCGCTCAGCACTCGGAAGACTGAACTTAGCACCAGTGCAGCCCATCACGGTCCACAACCATGCACGAAGATCGTCCACCAAACCTCCATGAGTCCGAAGCTGCTGACGTGGATTCCCGACATAAAGCTGATCATAACCAAACTGGCGGGTGAATCGGCATGGTAGATATGGCTCTATAAAACACTGATTCCTTACCCGGAAGGTCAGATAACCCGGCCTAATGTTCACTAGCCAATTAAAGCAGCCAATATCTAAATGAGTTCGATACTCTCTCGGCTTCTCCTCATCAATCAAACACTCACCATATCGACTGGAGAACTGCGGAAAGCAAGTGGAAAATGCCCAACACTTGTGGACCTGTAGCTGCTTTCTGATGTCAGGGAATCCTCGTCCCTCCCACTTGCCATTCTCAAGCAACTGTAGTAGGGGAACAGAGTGGTCTGTGGTGTTCGGTACCGACATCATGTCAGAACGATGTAGGACGAACCAAGCCATCAAATAAGTGTATGGGAGCTCCACCTTAGTAAGAGGAATCCGAGCCGACGGTTCATCTTCTTTCTGTGTGAAAGCACTAGAAATCTGTCGAAGCCCTCGATGAATGTTAGCCACCATCACCGGAAGAAGCAAAAGTTCCTTTTTGTAGGCAAGTTGAACCGCTAGGTAAAGCACTTCCAATGGCAGAGAGTCACCGGACTGATACGGGAGCACAAATTTCTTTAACCAGATAGCGAGGTAACCGGCGAGAAGGGTCATCGGCCGAATCGGTGCGGTCGCATGCCATAAGAATGATTTAAACTTGGTCCCTGAGGGAAAGCCACTCTCAGGACTGCTAATGGTATAGGAATGAGCGTCAATCTTCTTCAGTAGACTATTAACCCCTGAAGGAGTGAGTGGTGCCAGCTCACAAATAGCCTCGCCAGAATTGCTCTCTAGATTTCTGAACAAATAACACGCAAACTGCTTCAGGCTCACATGTGACTTAGTCCTCTTCGCTAAAGGCTCAGACTTCGCCAAGGCAATATGGTAGTGACATGTGAGATCCCATAAAGTCTCATAGCGGCCGGGCATATGGTCCTTTAGCTGACTCAGTTCATGGTTAGAAGGAAAGTACTCCTGATATAACATCTGACCCATGGGCAAACCAGAAATCTTGTGCATCTCATGGAGAGCCAAGCCCAACTCTCCGTGCCTAGTCAGAAAAGTGTTCGAATCCGGGTTATAGAGCTCGCACAACGCAAAGAAATGCTTAGCGCTGATGGGTAAGCCATACATGGTGGAACGAATAGCTGCATATAGACCACAAGCGTGCAACTCCTCGCTCCATCGGCTTAAGACGTACTTCGTCATGCGAGTCCACCAAAGCTTGTCTAAAGAATGGACCCAGCCATAAAATCTATGACGCGTCGCAGGCATCTCCCGTCCTAAGTCAGCGAGGCGATTCCTCAAAGTAGAAGCAGAGGCAAGAAACTCGTTACGCGGCGGTGCATCTAGTCCCAGTATTCCAGGATGTAATCCAATGATATGATTCCTGCTCGAACCAGGAGCTGCCTGATGAGTGATATAGCCACAGTGAATGCTCTCATGCTCCTCCGTCAAGCGCCACGACATCTCCCGTGTCACAGCCTGACGCCTGAGCTCAGTTAATGAATGGTGTCGAGGAATCTTCGGCAAATATATGAAACCACCGCTATTCTTATGAAGCCACTGCTCGGCGTCAATAAACACTGCATCCGGATCTCTGACAGAGTCACCAAATAAAAAGTCAGTCTTCCTGAGAGACTGAACAGAACTGGCATCCTTCACGAAAGGCGCATCCGTAATCAACTGTCGAAGAGCTCGATGTCCACCTTCCTTCACCACTTGGGCAACCTCTGTCAACGTGCCCGGAACAAACTGAAGAGTGAGCGGAATAGGTGAAAAATCATCAGAGGTGGAATAATACTCGTCACGACGACCGTCCACTGCATGAGATGAGAACGCTCTAGAGGGATATTCCACTGAAAACAAGCAATTAAAGTGTTTGTTAGTTTCAGTTATAAAAGGAAGTTAAACTCATCTTACAAATGGGTAAGATAGATTCACTACCTTATAAAGGGTGAGACGATTTGGCCACATTATGCACTTATAAGGTGGGATACATCAAAAACATATCCCTGCCTTATAAGGCACAATGCAGCGTCAAAACGCCCCCTTTATTTATTTTGAGATATGGTTTTGACTAAGCAAAACCCATCTTTAAAGCGTCGATCCTCGCCAAGGAGAATCAAGGCTCTTCCCGATTGCCTCACCAAGGAGAACAAAATGGGGATAAAGGACTAATTTGCAAATACGCCAAAAAGAGCTCACCAGCATACGAGGGAAGCACGCCATCAGCCGACGCAGTAGGGGAGCGACCTCTCGCGACACGCGACATGATGATCTGCAAAATAAATCAGGGGGTCAAATACAAAAATTTTTAGTTTGGGTGATAAACTCTAACCATAAAATTTTATCCCCTCTTTATTATAATTAAATCCTTCAGACCTCCAAATTTTACCCCCCTGAAGGATGAGCTCGAGGCATCAAATCACAAACCCTAACCCTCGTATGCAATCCCACAAATTCATGTACTAAATTAAACATGAAATATGCCAAAATATGGAGGATTTACCTAAGGAAAAACTCGAGGATCCGACAAAAAATTAGATCTTGAAAGAGGCTCGAACCACGTGCTCGAGGGGTCTGAGAGAAATTTTTATATGAAGATTTTTGAAGGATTTTTCAGTCTAAGGTCAAAAGGAAGGATAGATCCAAGATAAATATGAAGATTTGAGGGAGAAAAATGCACGAGGGAAGAGAAAAGCAAAAAAGAGGACAAGGGGGGGCGACCCTAGAAGGAGAGGAAAAGAGCTCTTTTATAGGTGAACCAGCCTTGAACCAGACCGGACCAGGTTGAACCAGACCAGACCAGTCTAAATCAGTTCAAAAGATGCTGAACCAGGCCAAACCAGGCTGAACCAGGCCAAACCAGACTGAACCAGACCAGACCAGGATGAACCAGTCTGAACCAGTCTTGAACCAGTTTGAACCAGTCCTGAACCAGCCTTGAACCAGTTTGAACCAGATTTGAACCAGAATTCAAATTGAAGCTGAACCGAGCATCGAAACAACTTCAAATCGACCGAGGGTTCAGTCCTTTGTTTATTCTTTCCTCTCCCACACATTCGGAAGGGTCGGAAGATTTTTTGAGCCTAATTACTGCCTTTTTGGGTCATTATTAGGCCGGTTCGGCTCATTCGAACATAAAAAAAATACTCCAATAAGGTATACGAGTATAAATTATTCCCTATTTTTGGTTGAGAAGTTCCTGGAGAATATTTTTCTAAAAATACTCTTAAGGATAACTCAACTACGCCGGACAACGCGTCGCAAATGAGAGCTCAATGCCAACAATCGATGGTCAGTTCTATGTTGAACCAACAAACACGAGCTAAAGATCAGAAAATTAGGAATTGACTTCAAGTTCAAAATTCCGACAACGATCAGACAATAAATGCAGCATCGGAACCCTTGCAGACATTCGACAAAGCACCGAATAGCCTGAAGGATTGAAGGATTCAAGAACAGAAGCCATTCCAAGGTCCCACCATACCGATTGAAGATTGGGGCAATCATATCCAAAGCATTCCAGACTCTTCTATAAAAGAACAAGCTTGAAATACTTTGGAGGGGGTATCTGTAGGCGTATAAAACTACCTATAGGTCCCTTAACACAGCTCGGCACGGTGATTCAAAAAATCAACGAACCATCGGGCGATGTATCCAAGCGTAATCGTTAGACCGCAACATCGAAGCTAAGTGAGATGCGATGAAGCAGATTAACGAGGCTACGAGACTAACGAACCGCACGCGAACAATGGAATACATCCACTCGCATGCGGAATCAAGCTAACGGTTCGGTGAGTCAACGAGTCATCCAACTGTAGAACGGATTCGAACTCGAACACCGAAGCGGGTTTACTGTCATATCGGGATTCGGACTGCCAAATCAGAGTCCAGATCAACAACGAAGCGCAAAACCGGACAACGGACACAATAGCGAACACCCGAAAGAGCTCGGTCGAACCCGAACCACTCAGGCGGCTCACCGAGCCACCAAGGTGGCTCGGTGGTCGAGCCACCAAGGTGGCTCGGTGGCCGAGCCACCTAGGTGGCCGGCCGAGCCACCTCTTGGTAGCTCGGTGGCCGAGCCACCAGGCAGATCTGGGCCCAGATCTGCTTAGAGAAGCCTATAAATAGACCCCTATGGCTCATTTGTCAATGGTTGGAACTTTTGGAGCCGAAACTCTGCCGGATTGAGAACTGAATCTTGGAGTTTTGAAGCTGTGAAGACTTGGACATTTTCAGATCTTGTTCTTGGCGAGCATCCATGTCAGAAAAGGCAGGAGTTCGAGAGAGGAAGATCAGATCTGAGATCCACACGGTAATACTCCGGATCAAAACTTGGTTTTTGATCCCAAGAAGGCTATTATTTCCTTAGTGAAATAGTACCCCCGGTTGTTATTTCCTTTGTGAAATAGCACCCGTTATATCGTGTAGATCCGACCGGATCAAGATCGCGCGGTAGTCCACGGATTAACCCCGGCGCAGGCAAAGAACCCACAAAAGCGAGTGACCGCAAAACAGGAGCTCGTGATTCGTTCGACAAACAAGGAAGATTGTAACTTTTTCTTTTTCTTTTGATCTTATTGTAACCAGATCTTATAAAAAGACCGGATCTTTCTGTAACCGATAAACTATTACCAAAGAGTGCAATGACTTCAATAAAAGCAACAATTTTTCCCGCGAACAATAGTATCTAGTCGATCTCATAGCACCGTTAGCATCTTGGCTAACTATGATAGAGGAGCAATTGGCAAATCAGGCTCCGTAGGAGATACCTATTCAGGAAGAGTCAACAGAAGAGACACCGTTAGGTACACCACCACCACCACCAGTTGTTGATGGAGCCATTGAACAGGAGGCATTACTTCATTTGGTAGATAGGTATTAGAAGTTGAAGACAATAGAGTTTCATGGCACTTCAAATTCTATTGCGACACATAAGTGGAAGAAGGATGTGAGTAACATCTTGGATATGCTTAATGTAGGCACGGTGCAAAAGCAGAGGCTATCAGCTTTCAGCCTCAAGGGTGATGCAGGAGGATGGTATCGACTTCGGTTCACTCCGGAGCAGAGAATGACGATTTAATGGGAGACTTTTGTTTACTTCTTTGAGGAGTAGTATGTGTCAGCTGCAGCAAAACCTGGAAAGGAGTTGGAGCTTGTCCGGCTAGAGCAGGGAGACATGTCGGTGTCAAATTATGAGCGTAAATTCATAACATTAATCAGATTCACAGGCATGTGGCAAACTAAAGAGCGGCAGGCGCAGATGTTTTTTATGGGTCTTCGCCCGAGTTTACATTGATATCTCATATCTAGGTGATTTCATTCAATGCGGGAGGTGGCTGATGTAGCCATTTCACAGGAGACTAATGTTTCAGAAGACCAAGGAGGGTAACGCTAAGTCAGGATAGCAGAATGATATGGGCAAAGGCAAGAGACCTTTTGATAGATCTAGAGGGCCCCAGCAGTGGGGTAAGGGTTTACAACATTAACAGCAGGGTCAGTATAAGAAAGGAGCACAACATGGTTCGACAGCACCGTAGCAGCGCAAAATTCAGGGTGCATGTTACAACTGCAACAGATCGGTCATAAAGCCAGGGATTGTCGCAGTACACCAGCAGGAGGCCAATAGGGCAGAGGCTAGGCCCAACAGCAGAGATGAGGACACGGTCAGTAGTAGAACCATGGTTAGGGTCAGCATCAGCAGGGCTGCGATTACGACCAGAACCAACAGCAGAGGATTGAAGTACCACCAGTTGTTCCGATGATTAAGTGGCCAACAGGCCAGATTCATGTAATCCAGGAGATTCCTAAGGGAAAGATGGCCCCGTATGTTTCCCCGCCAACCGTGCAGCAAACGTCAGCCACCGATAGAGTGTATAATTGTTCCTCACGATCATGGTGCGAGCGGGGTCGTAGTGGAAGGTATGTTCCTTGTGAACTCCTTTCCAGTCCGTATTCTTTTTGACTCAGGTGCTTCACATTATTTCATCTCCTATGATTTTATGATTAGACTTTAGCTTGTAGCACAGCCTTTAGATATCCCTTTATTTGTGTCTACTTCTTTGGGAGATGTGTCCCTCTAAGAGAATATCTATAGGAGATGTATCGTTAGCTTAGATGATTTTGAGTTTATGGTCGATTTGATCATCCAACGTATGTCCAAGTTTGATGTTATCCTTGGTATGGATTGGCTATCTTCCTACCATATGAGTATCGACTATTTTGTGAAGACAGTCAGCTTGCGAGTATTTGATGGATCTGAGTTTGTGGTTGTAACCTCATGGGGCAACCAGTTTGCGGAGACATATCTGGCATACATCGAGGAGGTGATGATGTAGGATCGGAGTGCCAATTTGAGTGAGACGTGAGTGGTCTCAGAGTATCAGAATGTCTTCCAGGACATACTAGGTTTACCTCCAGTGAGAGAGGTTGAGTTTTGTATAGAGTTGCAGCCAGGTACAGCACCGATATCCTAAGCACCTTATTGTATGGCACCTGCTAAGATGAGGGAGCTCCAGATCTAGTTAGATGAGTTATTATCTCAGGGTTTCATTCACCGGAGTCATTCTCCATAGGGAGCGCTGGTCCTTTTTGGGAAGAAGAAGGATGATAGCATGCGGTTATGCATAGATTATCGTGAGTTGAACAAGGTCACTATCTAGAACAGGTATTCACTACCAAGGATTGATGACTTGTTTGACCAGTTGTAGGAAGTGCAGCACTTCTCGTAGATTAATCTTTGTTCTGGATATCATTAGTTGCGGATTCGGGAGATGGATATTCCATAGACCACCTTTCTGACTCGATATGTGTCATTTGAGTTCCTTATCATGCCATTTGGGCTGACTAATGCACCCGTAGTATTCATGGATTTGATGAACCTAGTTTTTTATCCATACTTGGACCAGTTCGTGATCGTTTTTATCGATGACATCCTTATATATTCGAGATTAGAGGCAGAGCACCAGTAGCATCTTTGATTAGCCTTGCAGACTTTGCGGGAGTATCAGTTATATGCCAAGTTTAGTAAATGTAAGTTTTGCCTATCTGAGGTCATATTTTTAGGCCACATCATCAGTAGAGAGGGCATTACAGTGGATCCAGCAAAAGTGGAGGCAGTACTTGATTGGGAGCCGCCAAAGACCGTTTTAGAGATTCATAGTTTCTTAGGTTTGGTCGCCTATTACAAGAAGTTTATTCATGACTTCTCAAAGATTGCGATGCTACTTACATGCCTTACAAAGAAGGATGTAGAGTTTGTTTGGGACACGGAGTGCCAGGAGGCCTTTGAGATATTGAAGGCTAAGTTGACTACAGCACCGACTTGATCATTACGAGCAGTTATAAGACTTTTGTTGTCTACACGAATGCATCGTTTTCAGGTCTTGGAGGTGTTTTGATGCAGACCCAGAGAGTGTTGGCCTACATTTTGAGGCAGTTGAGGACTCATGAGCAGAATTATCTCACACACGACTTGGAGCTAGGAATAGTGGTATTCACACTGAAGACATGGAGGAACTTTCTGTATGGAATACAGTTCGATCTATTTACGTATCATCGGAGTTTGAAGTATCTCTTCTCTCAGAAAGAGCTAAATCAGAGATAGTGATGATGGGTCGAATTTATTAAGAATCATGAGTTCATGATTCTATACCATCCGGGGAAGGCCGGATAGGCGAACGTAGTAGCAGACGCGTTGAGCAGGAAGCGTCGGCATTGGATTACGGCTTTGAGGTGCTCATTGTATTAAGATCTTCACACCCTTAGCCAATTTGACTTTAGACCATATATCGACCGGAACATCATATTTTTGGGAGCTTTGTCAGTGCAGCTATCTTGGAGTGATAGAGTGGTAAGAGCTCAGCTAGAGAATTCTTGGATTCAAATATGAAAGGAGGAGATTTCGAAAGAGCCAAAGGCTAATTAGACCGTTAGAACTAATGGAGGACTTCGGCTGAAGGGTCGATTGGTGATGTCGAATAGTCCACAATTGAAGAAAGACTTATTTGATGACGCGTATTATTCGCATCGAAAATCAGTTTCATTGCTTTCGAATCTATTACAACTTCAGGCGTTATAACAAGTCAAAATAAAAGAAAAATTATGTCTTTTTATAATACTTTCCTTACAATGAAAAGAAATAGAAAATTTTCCTCAGAACATACGCAGAGATCATTTATCGGTCTACTGCTTGCGCGGGATCTTTGCCGGTGCCAGGGTTTATCCGTAGACCACCAAATGATCAGATCTAAAGAACAATTTCATTGCCTCACAAAGGAGATAAGAAACAAAAGTGAATATCTCAGCAAGGTGAGATACCCACTCTTCTCAAGAATCACAGCAAGGTACGATTTCGCGGGAAGTGGATGAATCGGATGCAGATCTCTCAAACTATCCCTCTTTATGCTAAATAAGTCATCAAGATCTCCTACTCTTCTCTAATAATTCATGCTCCTTCACTCTCCCAATTGACAGGGCTTCGCCAAGGCTCGAAGATTCCGGATCTGTGCAAATGAAGGCCCTAGGGCAGTATTTATAGGCTTCAGAAACCCAGTTTTTGGATAAGAACGAACGATTTTCTCTTATCCTTAGTTGTAACTACTTAACCATATTTAAAGATAACCTCAAATCAGTTTGGGAGGCTGCAGATAGAATCTTGGGCTACGGACATCGTTTTCAGGGCCGGGATACCCGAGACTATCTCGGGACACCTGATACTATTTTCGCTGTAGTTTTGTCATCCGATCTCAGAATGACATGATTCAAAGTGTGTCGGAAAGATGAAGGAGAGATCTAAAACTTCCCATAGGTGAATCATATTTGAAATGGACAAGACACGAGCAGTGTTTCACTTTTCATGAATGAAACATAACCTTTAACTGGATCGTTTCTTCATTATTCTGTCGTCCCATTGGTACGTGTGCTTTGTCAAATCGCTTCATACGCTTTGTCAATATTAGATAATCTTTCTTGACTTAGATAATAATGTTTATTATCTTCTCTCCATCTTGAGCTGTGTGCGGGAACCCATAGGTAATTTTTGACGCTTACAGATACCCCCTCCAACGTGTTTCAGTCTCGTTTCTTTTATAGAAGAGCCTGAAATGCTTTGGATGTGATAGGTCTCACCTTCAGTCGATGTGAAAGGACCTGTAACTAGTTTCATTTCTTAACTTCTTCACTTTTTAGTCTATTCAGTATTTTTTGAATAGCTAAAATTCTTCTGGCGTTACGTTTATCATCTGACCGTTGTCTAAGTCTCAAATTAAAACTAATGTATTGGTTTCTTGAACTTAGCTCGTGTCGTTAAGTCGACGTTGAACTCATTAACTTCATTGGGGGATTCATATCCTTTGAACAAGGATTGATTCAAACCTTGTTTTAGAGAGAACTGTTGAAGCATCGACCTTTATCACAATGCTTTGACCAGTTTTGACCTAGGGCTACGCGTTGACCAGCTTCGACTTTCATCGCAACGCGTTGACCGGTGTTGATCTTTATCACAACCCGTTGATTAGTGTAAATATAATTTATACTCATACATTAGCTGGAGTCTACACGGTTTAGGGTCTTAAGGCGTATGAGCGGAGAGGACCAGTTTATACTCGTATACTTCTGGGAGTTTCGGGAATCAGTTTAATCTTGTGTACCCGTTAGAGGTTAAAGAAGATGCAATTTATACTCATATACTGATCGGAGTGTGAATACAGGCTTTGAATACACCGTAATGACCAATAACAGGCGAAATATAGCATTTTAATGCATGGGACTCCATTTTGGGCTCAGAACAGAATTTTGAGCTCGGGACAAAATTTTGTTTAGGGAGAGGGTTAGTCGGACCTTAGATCAAGAGAGAGATATTTCCTTGTACTTGAAAGAGGAGAGAAAAAAGAAGATAGGGGAACTCTTTTTATCCAAAGGATTTTTGAAACCCCCCAAAACCGTTATCCCCTTTGTCCAATGGATTTTTTTTAAACTCACCTCCCCAAAACCGTGACCTCTTTTCTCCTTTCTTTTTTTAAACTCTTCTTTTTCTTATCTTCTTCCTCAAAACAAAAATCCTCATCTAAAGACCCAACTTCATCTCCTTTAAGGACTCTTAAAAGCTTTGAACTCTTAACTTTTAAAATACCACGACTCTCCAAAAATTTGAAAATCATCCCC
The DNA here is from genome assembly GCF_001876935.1 of Asparagus officinalis. NCBI lineage: Eukaryota > Viridiplantae > Streptophyta > Magnoliopsida > Asparagales > Asparagaceae > Asparagus > Asparagus officinalis. The sequence continues at coordinate 19,223 of NW_017972522.1, read as the reverse complement.
TCCCTTTTGGCCAAATTTTCTTCCTCAGGCTGAATGGTTTGTTGGATTTTTCGAGTTGGGTTCAAAGCTCTTCTTCTTGGGTAAGCTTCTTTTCCATCACCTCTATATTGTATGCTTGATTTTGATTCAAAAGTTTATGGGTTTTAAAGGAAAGATTAAAACTTTGTGATGGGTTTTATGTTTATGGCCGAAATTTTGGGGTCTTTTTGGCATGGATGTAAAGTTTGAAGCTTGTGTTTGAGAAGTTTGAGGAAATGACCGAAATTTTGAAGTGGTTTATTTGTAAAAAGGGACTAAAATTGTGGGTTTTATGCGCAAAAGTAGGACTAAAATATGGGGGTTTTATTTGCCAAAGTAGGACTAAAATTTTGGGGTTTTATGTGCAAAAGTAGGACTAAAATTTGGGGGTTTTATGTGCAAAAGTAGGACTAAAATTTTGGGGTTTTATTTGTAAAAGTAGGACAGAAATTTGGGGGTTTTATTTGCAAAATGTAGGACTAGAATTTGGGGGTTTTATTTGCTAAATGTAGGACAGAAATTTGGGGGTTTTATTTGTAAAATAGCCAAATTTTTGGGTCTTTTTTGCAAAGTGGACAGATTTTCTTGAGGGGCTTGTACGCAGAAGTAGGTCAAACTTTTGAAAGGGGCTTATTTGCAAAAAGAGCAAAAATTTTAGGGGCTTGGATTGCATACCCATGGCCGTAATTTTAGGGGTGCTCATGACTAATATTGAGCTTTGAACAAGAGGGGTATTTTAGGTATTTTTCCTTAAAATTGATCATGAGGATCCTGAATGCAAATTGAATCCGTTATTGGCATGCATGGATCCTGTAGGTTTAATTAGACTTTAGCTGTACGAATCCCATTTTATTTGTAGGATTTTTTTAGTTAAAGTTCATAACTTCCGTTTTTAAATTCGGGAAACTGAATTTGCGATTGTACCTGATTCGTTAACTTTCATTGTAGGTTAGCCATTTCCCTCCGGCGATCGCGCTTTCATAAGACTTGCTCCATTTTTCAAGATAATGAGAAGGAGGCTCTTGTAGTTTCTTCGTTCAGGGGTGAGCCGTCATAACTTTTGATATTTTGTGTATTGCACCTTTGTTTGTCTCATTGGTGAGTCGTTCAGGAAGAGCCGATGTCCTCCTTCGCGAGGATTGAAGCTATGAGAGACGTATGATGCTTGACCAATACACGCCTCCAGGCATTCGGGACAATTTTAGGTTATGTTGCACCCTCGTTTGTGTCCATGGCGAGTCATTTAGGAAGAGCCGATGTCCTCCTTCATGGGGATTGAAGCTTCGAGAGACGTGTGTTGCTTAGCCAATACACGCCTTAAGGCATTCGGGATGATTTGAGGTTATGTTGCACCCTCGTTTGTCTCCTTGGTGAGTCATTCGGGAAGAACTGATATCCTCCTTCGCGGGGATTGAAACTTCGACAGACGTGTGTTGCTTGGTCAATACACGCCTTCAGGCATTCAGGATGATTTCAGGTTATGTTGCACCCTCGTTTGTCTTAGAAATGATTTTTCTGATTGTGTGTTATTTGTTTCAATTGAGTTCCCGGCAGGCAGCTTCCCACTTCATGCGACGAGTGGTAATAGTTGAGAAACCTTTGCTACTAATGTTATAGGACCGCTTATTGGCTTTACTCCTTGGTTGGTAAAAAAGTGGGGCTCGTAGAACATTGCGCCAGCAGATCACAAATTCTCCACTTACTGTAGGTCCTAGTTCCACTCAGGCTTTGAAGAAACCAGATTATTTATTTGGTGATCATGTTGAAGATCTAGATACGTTGACCCTTGATGATGAGGATTGGCTGAATGATGATGAAGGAAGCCCCTTATATATCCCTTCCATTCCTCACCAGTACTCGTTTGCACACTTGGACAGGTAAGCCGTAGGTCGAGAGATGCCTTGGCATCTGTAGGCTGTCTAAAAATCACAATAGATAGCTTATTCAAACAAGCTCCAACAATGGAAGTCACAATCAGACGACTTTCTAAATCACTGCATCCGTAACTCCACAATCGACACAAACGCGACCTCACTTCTGAGATGATTGATCTTGATGGCTGTGACAACAGCATGGCTAATATTATATTAGCAACTATTAGAGATGCTGATGAGCAGTGGGATGATTTCAGAAATAAAAGGTTGGACTCAGTTGGTGAGTTGCTTGGTAGAGAGCTATGGGCGAATATTTATCTTTAAGACACTATGGATGTTGATTCCCGTCTAGCTCCTACAACGAAAGCTACAATCAAATAGTTTTCGGGTCGGTGAACGAAAGTTGCGAATGGAGGGCTTTTCACATAGATCGAGAAGAGTTACAATTCAACGACACTTCCGACGACGGATGAAAACTCTATTCAGCAGTCTTCACAATCTACAGTGAAAGTTACAATCTGACGACTTTCACACTCCACAACAGCTAAAAGCCAGGATTACTGAACAACGGTCCTTGCAATGCACCACAGAAGAAGCTACAAGTCAAATAGCTCATTCTGAGATGCGGATGTCATCCTCGCGTCACCACTTTAGAAATGAAGGTGACCCCCGCGTCTCCAAAGCACAATCCAAACGCGGGCGACCCTCGCGTTCATAGGGGTTCAATCAACGTTGACCCCCGCGTTTCCAAGCAGGCAACAAGCCAAAACGCAAGCGACCCTCGCGTTCAATGGTGTTCAGCTAACACCCAACCTCGCGTCTCAATCCTAAGAAGCGAAGTTGGGTTCTGAACGCCAGATTGGGCGTTTGACTCACTCAAACATGAGTCGAACGGTTCCAAAACCGTTTATCCCACGTCCTGAGGGATTTTCGCCCACGTAGGAGAGGATATAGGGGTCAGTTACAACCTCCTATCCCCCTATAAAAGCTCAACGAACCCAACAGAGCAAGGGTTGGATTTTTGGCATCTGAACCACACAGGTTGGATTCAAAAGATCTAAACCATACAGGTTGGAGATTTTCAGTTCTCAAACAAACTCGACAGAGTTAAAGGATCGGATTTTTGATAATCAGATCAGAGGTTGGATTCTTTATCATAAAAACCACTCGGGTTTGGAGATTCGGCAACGACAGCAACGAAATCCTCGGAGATAGGATTTTTGAATCAACCTCAGAAGATCAAATCTGAGAGGATTCTTCAACAACAAAAAAAAACAGCTTGATCCTTAACCGAATTTTCGGTTCCAACAACTCTATTCACAGAGTTCAAACTCGTTCAGAGTTCTTAAACTCATTCAGAGTTATTCATAAAACTTTCCACGAAAGTTCATCGTTCCCACGAGATAAAGACGGTCGGATCGTCAACGGAGAGCAAGTTCGACGCAATCAAAAGCATTATCCTCTGGATCGCTTAGCCCCAAGGCTAAGCACGATGTCCGCAAGACCTCCAAGAAGGTCGATTCTGTTGTTGAAGTGCCGAAGAAAGCCCTCTCCTTCGGCCAGGAACTCAAACTGGCTCTGCTGGTGGAAGATCCCATCTCCGCGCCAGCAAGACGTGCTTCGGGTCACAAATGGCCTATGGAAGAAACGAGTCCTGTAAACATCAATGACGTTGCTGCTAAGGCTTTGAAACAAGCCAAAAAGAACGCCGCTCGCCGACGGAGAAGATCCATACGACGAGCACACTTACGGGAAAGCCGATTGTTGGCCCAACGCGAAGATCACGTTTCTGAAAATCCAACCAAGCCTAGCGTTCCCAAAGAAGAACGCTCACTGCGTGGCAATGAGCCCAACTACGAACCTAGGCTGATACAGCTCAAACGCAACCCCAAACGCGACCCTCAGGGGCGCGTTCCAATTGAACATGACTCTCAGGAGTCTGTTTCACAAATCAAACGCGACCCTCAGGTACGCGTTCAAACGAAGCATGACTCTCAGGAGTCTGTTTCACCAACCAAACGCGACCCTCAGGGACGCGTTCAACCAAAACTTGACACTCAGAGGTCAGGTTCATCATTTAAACGCAGGCCTCGGCCTAGTGTTTACAAATTTCAACGTGACCCTCGCGTTATTTCTCAAGAACGCGATCTTCAAGAGGTCCGTCAGGTTCAAAAAAGTCAGCGTGGCTTTAAAATTCACGTTCGACAAGAACCAATATCACCTACCCAAGGGCAGGGGGTTCCATCTCCACCTCCAAGCCCGGGGAAAGTTTCCTCCCAAATTCCTGATCTGCGGGAATTGTTGTCGAGAGGAAAATCAATAGCACAAGCAGCTCACTCATGTCAATGTGAGAGGCTCATCTCTGCAGTCCTGTCAGAATGCCCTTGTTGTGCATCCACACCTCGGCAGTCCGTATTCGACAGGTTGACAAACGTTGTTAGGCCTGCCAAACGACAACGCCGCAACAGAAAGAAAACAGCTGAAGCGGAATACCCTCAGGTCACTATCAATATGATCGGCCGAGGGAAAGCTTCGCATACTGACTCCGATGAGTCGCAAGAGAGTCATCCGCCGACTGTCCGAGAAATTTGTGACCAGTTCGAAGGAGTATATCAGAATACTCGGACTCGAACAGGAGCTATTCGCCCGGTTGACTATCAAAAGTTAGCCAAAGGCATTACAACAAGTGAGGAGCATTCGGCAATAGCCGAATCTCAATCTTCAAGCTCTGTCGGAGCACGGGAGGTCTCCGCTTACACGACAGGGAACCATGAAGACATAGCCAAAAGAGTGGACGAACATCATGTCATGCTCCAGGCGCAACAGGAGACACTTCTCCAATTGAAGGATATGTTGGCTCAGCTTCTTGCTGAAAAAGGCCACAAACCTGAGTCTTCCCGGAGAACAACTTCAAAGGGAAAACAAAAAGTGCACGAACATTCAGATCATGAGACTCACAACCTGGGGTCCTCTTCTGAAGGTGAGAAGGAGGTGGAAAAAGAACTGCATCCTCAGTCCACCAAGATGGATGAACTGGAAGCTCGCCTCAACGCAATCGCCAACCGAAGCGAGCTCCGCGAAGAGGGAGTAGTGCGGCCTTACCCTGCGGAGTGGGATACAGCTCCCTACCCACCAAAGTTTAAGGCCCCTACCTTACAACCGTTCGATGGTACAGGATCGCCAAATCAGCACATTTACTACTTCAAGTCCCAAACTGGGGATGTAGTAGCAAACGACGCCATCCTGACCAGGCTGTTCATCGGTACCCTTAAGGGTGTCGCCTTCGAATGGTTCATGAAATTGCCTGCCGGATCTATTCAGAAATGGGTAGACCTGGAAAGGCTATTCTTGGCCAGATTCTTTGAGGACGACACGGAGGTCTCGGTCCCAACTCTTCTTGCCACTAAGCAAAGGAAAGGAGAGTCCATCAAAACCTATGTGGAGAGATTCCGCAGCATGGCATTGCGATGCCCCTCAGGTATGACCCAATCAACTCTGGTTGAAACTTGCAGGCACAACCTGCAGACCCAGCAGGTTGTTCATCGGTACCCTTAAGGGTGTCGCTTTCGAATGGTTCATGAAGCTGCCTGCTGGATCTATCCAGAAATGGGTAGACCTGGAAAGGCTATTCTTGGCCAGATTCTTTGAGGACGACACGGAGGTCTCGGTCCCAACTCTTCTTGCCACTAAGCAAAGGAAAGGAGAGTCAATCAAGGCCTATGTAGAAAGATTCCGCAGCATGGCATTACGATGCCCCTCAGGTATGACCCAATCAACTCTGGTTGAAACTTGCAGGCACAACCTGCAGACCCAGCTCCTTGCTCAAATGGGGGTGGCAGAATGTCGCTCCTGGAGACAACTAGTTTCACAAGGAGAACAAGCTGAGGAGATAGTGGCGCGTGTCAAAGCTGAAGAAGTGCCACAACCCAAGCCACTGCAGCAACGTAATCAGCAAAATGCCCAGCGGTCTAAGGGAAAGGAGACTTTGGCAGCCGATTACACGCGAGTACCACCACCGAATAAGCAAGGCAAGGCGCCAAATCAGCAAAGAGCGCCCAAGCAGTATTCGTTCAAAGAGGAGCACGTGGATACATTATTCCAATTGCTTCGAAAGAACAACAAGCTGCAATTGCCTGAGATCAGGAAGCCGGATGAAGCAGGGAAAGTGGATGACCCCAACTATTGTCGTTATCACAGATTCCTTGGACATCCTACCAAAAAGTGCTATGTCTTCAAAGACATCTTACAGAATCTGGTGAACGCTAATGTGCTCACACTGAAGCCAGAGCAGAAGACCGTATCTACTAACATGATAGCGGTCCAGTTTGGTAACTTTCCCCCGGTGGTAACCGCAAACGGTGCATTCGCAAGGGAGAAATGCGTCTGAAGAATGTTGACTTGCATAGTCAGAAGGACAGGGGGTTGGTGCCCCTCACTACCCTAAAAGGGGAAATCATGTGGGTCCATCCTGATCTACTAGGAGATCAAGAGTGGACGAACACCTCGTCCAAAAAGAAGGGAGGCAAGGCTAAGTCTTCCAACATGATTAGCCCCTCCATGTGCCCCTCACTACCCCAAAAGGGGAAATCATGTGGGTCCATCCTGATCTGCTAGGAGATCAACAGTGGACGAACACCTCGTCCAAAAAGAAGGGAGGCAAGGCTAAGTCTTCCAACATGATTAGCCCCTCCATTACTGAAAATGATGACCACCTCAGACCTCTTACTGATTCAGAAGAAGAGAGGATTGCCCTGGCAGCATACCCAGGAGACAACCCTTCAACAGGAATCTCCACCAGGAACACGGGGAGTCAAGCACTCCCTTCCAATTCAATGTCATGGCGCAGTTGGCCAACATACCGGCCCGAATTACGCTATATGAGCTCCTAAGGTTGTCCAAAACCACTAAGGAAGCTCTGATCGAAGCTTTAAAGAACACGGAGAGCTTCATCACCCAAGTCACTCCAATTCCCGAAGCTTCTGAAGATCAAACTTGTCGACAATGTCTGCAAGCATCGAGAAGTTTACCCTGCATATCATAGAAGACATGCAGGTCAAACACGAACATGACCGACCACTGTACTACACAGGATATATCGGATCCTCCGAAATCAGTCGTGTTCAAGTTGACCCGGGCTCAGCGCTTAGCATCATGCCCTACAGGGTCATGCAGGTCCTAGAGATTCCTATGCACCGACTGCACACCACCCAGACTACAATCTTCGGGTTCAATGCAAACAGTACCCGACCCCTGGGAAAGATTAAACTCAGATGCCAGATCGGAGATCTCAAGTCTGAGGTAGCATGCTACATCATAGATGCGGACACGTCCTACAACCTTTTGCTAGGACGACCATGGATACATGCAAACCGCATTGTCCCATCTACTTTGCATCAGGTTATGAAGTACGCCAATGACAAGGGCGAAGTCAGAACCTTGATCGCAGAGAAATACCCCTTCCGAGGAGTAGAAAACTTCCACACCGACTCCGTCTTCTATTTGGAATCCCAAGAGAAAGAAGATGTAGATAGCGGTAATGAAGCAGACATCGAGCCAGATCCTGAGGAAGATTGTCCTTGGGAATTAAACTTTGATGTAATGGATCAGGGTGAGAGTAATAATGATGTACCGAGTGGGGGCGAGTGGTGCATTAATGAAGATTTCATTTTAGCGTACTTGTCTGATGTCTCTCTTAACAATAAACAAATAGAGAATGATTCTAGTGCAGGTACCAACCCATGGCACGTACTGTGCACCGAGGCGTCACTCACCTTACCAATCCAGTCATCTTTCGCTTCGGATGAAGAAGTGGAGGACGCACAGAAGGCTTTCTTCAAAGTCCCATCCAAAAGGAGAGGGCAGAAGCCGATCTGTTTTGGTAAAGTCAAATCCGAACCACTCCAACGTGAAAGTTCGGAAGAAGACGATGGGGTCCCCCAATTCCATTACCATGAACCCAATTCTAAATACTTAATGAAACGAATGGGGTATAATTTTAATGAGAAACAGGGCCTGAACTTCGGGAAGGGAAGACGAACACCGATCCGGATGTCTCTCACTCCTGAAGGAAAACCTCCGGATTATTATCAAAAAACCGGAAGGGGCGTGGGTTACGTCACACCTCCCCCCGTCTCGGAAAACGAAATCAGTAATTACTTACGTCATGACCAGTCATCTGGAATATCGTCATACGAGTCCGACGTCAGTATTGGACCCTTCTTTAAAAACTTGACTGTGAACATGGTTTCAACAAGTCATCCAGACGAAGACGCAGGGGGTGACGAGGAATTATTGGAATCGACTGATGATCCTTGGATCAAGCGTCTCAATATCCTGTGGGATATGCGTTTCGAACAACGTGAACCACCCACTGAAGATAAAGTGATCCAAGTCAACATGGGAGATGAGTCTGACCCCAAGCCCATCTTTATAGCCGAAGACCTATCATCCACCGAGAAGGAAGACCTTATATCTCTCATCCGAGAATATATAGATGTCTTCGCTTGGAACTATGAAGATATGCCTGGCCTTGACCCGAAGGTTGCCGTGCACCGTCTCAACATTGATCCGGACGCAAAACCCGTTAAACAACAACAACGTAGGTTTCGTCCAGAGATCATGGAATCAATCGAGTCAGAAGTTAAAAAGCTTATAGACTCAGGTTTTGTGAGGGAAGAACAACACCCAGATTGGGTAGCCAACATTGTTCCAGTTCCTAAGAAGAATGGTAAAGTCCGGATATGCATCGATTTCCGCGATCTTAATGCCGCCTGTCCAAAGGACGAATTCCCACTTCCTATCACGGATGTTATGATCGACAACACCTGCGGGTATGAACGGATGTCTTTCATGGACGGATTCTCTGGGTACAATCAGATCAAGATGCACCCGGACGACGAGAAGCACACTGCCTTTAGAACACCACTGGGGGTATATTGCTACACAGTGATGCCCTTCGGCCTGAAGAATGCAGGTGCAACTTATCAGCGTGCAATGAACACGATCTTTCACGAACACCTCCGGAAGAAAATCGAGTGCTACGTTGATGACATAGCGGTAAAGAGCCAATGCAGAGACGATCATCTTGCAGATCTGAAGACCATGTTCGAAATCATGCGAGCACATCAGCTGAAGATGAATCCGACAAAATCATTTCTCGGAGTTTCAAGTGGAAAATTCCTGGGATTTATTGTTACATCCAAAGGAATCTCTCTTGACCCAGAAAAAGTGCGTGCCATCCAAGACATGCCACCTCCGAAGAATCTCAAAGAGCTCAGAGGTTTGCAGGGCAGACTGGCCTACATTCGAAGATTCATCTCAAATCTTTCAGGGCGTTGCCAACCTTTCTCTAAACTCATGAAGAAAGGAGTATCCTTTGTTTGGGATGGAGAGTGCCAAAGAGCATTCGATGAGATTAAGAAATATCTTACTCAACCGCCAGTTCTCGTGGCCCCGATATCAGGAAAACCATTCCTGTTATATGTGAGAGCCATGGATCATTCCCTTGGAGCTTTGTTGGCCCAGAACAACGATCAGGGTCAAGAACAAGCCATCTATTACCTGAGCCGGACTATGATGGGAGCCGAACATCGGTACAATCCGGTCGAAAAAGAATGTCTCGCTTTGGTATTCGCAATTCAAAAGATGCGACATTACCTAGTTGGACAGACAATTCACGTCATTTCCAAAGTAAATCCTTTGAGAGTACTGATGACGAAACCATCATCTCTGAATTGCCGGCTTGCAAAATGGGCCATTCTCTTGTCACAGTACGACATGCAGTTCATGCCCCAAAAGGCGGTCAAGGGTCAAGCACTGGCAGACTTCTTAGCCGATCATCCAGTATCGGGAACGTCTAAATTGTATGAGGAATTACCTGACGAGGTTGCTGAAGCTTGCGCTACCCAAGAAGCTACGCAAGTGTGGAAGTTATTCTTCGACGGTGCATCCAGAGCAAATCCTCATGGAGCAATCACCGCGGGAGTAGGAGTAGTGCTAATCTCTCCAAACGGCCATGTAATCCCAAGGGGATTTTCCTTAATCGAACCTTGCACCAACAACGTAGCCGAGTATAACGCTCTGCTATTAGGCATGCAATTTGCTGAAGAACTTGGTATTCAGCATCTTGAAGCTTACGGTGACTCTCAGCTCATCGTTAATCAAGTTCGAGGAGAATATGAAGCACGTCATGAGGATTTGATCCCGTATTACTTTGCAGTGCTAGAGCAGGCTCAAAAGTTCGAGGGCTTCTTTATCGAATACGTGCCACGAGCTCAGAATGCTTACGCAGATGCTCTAGCCTCCTTGGCAACCTCATTAGCGTTGCCACCGAAGACTGAAACAACGATTCCAGTCGCGGGACGGAAATTATATTTTTCTAAAATTCCTACAGAAGAAAACCTAGACGAGACACCGTCAGAAGAAGTCTGTACAACTTCTATGGAGTTTGAATCCAGGGATTGGCGATTCCCGTACATCGACTATGCCGTATATGGAATTCTACCCGATGATCCTAAGGAAGCGGCCTCTATCAAACGAAAGGCCCTCCGATTCTATTACGACGCAGTCTCTCAAGTCCTGTATCGTAAATCGCATGATGGAGTTTTGCTTCGATGTCTCTCCCGGAAAGAAGCAAAAGAGGCCCTCAAGGAAGCTCACGGCGGAATGTGCGGAGCTCATCAGCCTGGAGCTAAGTTAGGAGATCGCCTCCGACGCATCGGCTATTATTGGCCGAAGATGTTTTCAGACGCGGTTGACTATGCTAAACGTTGTCACGCGTGCCAAATTCATGGGGATTTCATCCACCAGGCGCCAGGAAATTTACACCCCACATCAGCGACTTGGCCATTCGAAATGTGGGGTATGGATATCGTCGGACCGATTTCCCCTCCGACATCCAAGGGACACCGGTTCATTCTAGCCGTGACCGATTATTTCTCCAAATGGGCGGAGGCAATCCCGTTGAAAGAAGTCAAGACTTCAAACGTGATCAAGTTTATCAAACATCACGTCGTCTACCGTTTTGGAGTCCCGAGGCGAATAGTTCACGACAACGGGACACAATTCGTCAGCTTTGGGTTCCAGAGATTCTGTGACAGATTCAGAATCCAAAGTGTTGCATCTACGGCTTATTATCCGCCAGCAAATGGTCTTGCAGAAGCCTTCAATAAAACCATAGTGAAGCTTCTCAAAAAGTTTGTTTCTAAAAGCCGGCGCGATTGGGATGAAAGACTGGGTGAATGTCTTTGGGCTTACCGTACTACAGTAAGGACCTCCACAAGAGCTACGCCATTCTCTTTGGTATATGGCTGCGAGGCGGTACTACCATTGGAAATTCAGATTCCTTCTCTGAGAGTCGCTATCACAACTGGACTAACAGAAGAAGAAAAGCATCAACGACGTCTGCAAGAACTTGAAGCCTTAGACGACAAGCGACTTCAAGCTCAACAACAAATAGAGTTGTATCAAGCCCGTATTTCCAAAGCCTACAACAAAAAGGTTAAGGAACGGATCTTCAAGAAAGGCGATCTAGTGTTGGCCAACAGACGACCCATGGTGATGACACACAAAACCAAAGGGAAGTTCAATCCTAAATGGGAAGGGCCCTTCGTAATAGAATCAGTCTATTCGAACGGAGCATACCGCCTCATCAATCAAGAAGGAGACAGGCTCATGATGCCAATTAATGGGAAGTTTCTCAAGAGATACTTCCCGTAAATCATGTAGCCCCCTAAACCCCAACCAAATCAGGCTGGGGGTTGCCTATTCATAGTGTAATTCTATCTTGTATTTCGTCATGTTAACACTACACCTCTGACGATTGTAATTTGATGGAATTATTCTGAATAAATGATAAAGGGAATTTCGATAACATTTGCATTATTTTCTATTGTCTTGAACCAGATTTCAATAAAAAGAGACGATAAAGAGCAAAAGTGATATCATTTTCATTCGATGTGGTTAATCCAAACACAAAATGAAAAAGATACAAAATTCCTTAATCAAAAACAGGTCAAGAGCTAAACATCAGGCTTCATTAACTTGAGGGTTTTTAGCCTAGACTTGAAAGCAGAGAGTTTCTCCCGGTGAGCTGCTCGAACTTGTTCCTCGATCTCCTTTCTGAGTTCTGCTTCAATAGGAAGAGTAGCAACAATGTCTTTACGAGTCTGCTCGGCTGCGTGGAGTGTACGGCAAAATTTCGTATAAATTTGGCCACTTTTATGCTCAAGCTCTTTTCTGACATCCTCATAGTGGGCCAATTGAGCTTTCTTCTGGTCCAACTCGGCCTCTAATCGAGCGATAGTCTCTTCAATATCACGAATATCAGAAGCAACACGTTTGATTTTAGCATATGCTTTAGAGTGTCGCTTCCTTAAAGTTGATATACGGGCTATTTTATCAGATAGTTCCTTGCGAAGATTCCCTGGGTGATGCGCTCTCGAGATTATCGCCAAGGAAAGAGCCGGCTCCACTTCAGAATCTAAATTGGCGCGCTGTAACTCCCTGAAAGCTGTCAATTCTGCCATCAAAAGAGTGATCCCACCCTGGCAGTGCTCAGTCCAGGATGCATCCCCTTTGGCCTTGATGTCGTCCAAACATTGGCTCAAGATGGATTTACAGTCTTCAAGAGAAGCCCCCTCAACACTGATCATACCAATAATTGTTTGCATCCAACGTTCCAGTTCATCAATTGATTTCTTCAGAGCTCCTGAGCGTGGAGGAGGAAGAGTTGGATAGATTGGATCCGTATGATCATCCTGAACACGTGTTGGAGCAACTTCAGAAGAAGGACCCTCTTCAGCCCCATCGTCTTCAGGAACTGAGGGGATCGATTGGGGCATTTCGTCCTCTCCGTCAGTAGAACGCTCAACGAGCGCAGACTTCATCGCATCCCCCATTATTTTGGCCCTCTTGGAATTCTTGGCCATGACAGGTATCCGCTTACGGATTCTCCTGTCATACTCACCTTGCTCAGCAGCAGAAAGAGCTTCCTTACCCGATCTTAAAGAACGAGGTGTAGGAACGGGCTCTTCTGCAGGAATCTCCTCAGTTGTCTTTTCTTCAGGAGAATCATCAATTGGCTTTCCCTCTTCAATTCCCGTAGGAACCTCTTCTTCAGAAGGTTCTACGGTGGACAAGTCTTTAGGAGCTTCAACGGCTCCGGTCGCTTCCTGTTCACAAGATAGGTATTCTTCCATCCCTGGTAGACGAGTACTCGCAGAACCGCTCCGTGAACGATACAATTCCCGAATCTCGTTTATACATGAAGTATAAACGTCATATTCCGGAATCCGAGAAGCTTCGGCAAACCACTGGCGGCAATCCATAACAGTAGAACAGCCGGGCGGTGAGTTGGGTAAAGTGAATTGCGCATGGGTTCCCCCGGCGGAGAAAAAGTACCATGCGCGAGCTCCTTCGTATAAATTCCCAATCTGAGCTAACGCCGGGTTAGGATTGCCAACATAGAGTTGGTCATATCCAAACTGTCTCGCGAACCGAGAAGGCATGTAAGGCTCGATTACGCACTTCTCCCGTGAGCGATAGACCAGGTAGCCCAACCTGATCATAAGAAGCCAGCTGAAGGTACCCTCTTCCAAAGAAGACGAGCCTTCAAAAAGCAAATCCATGAAACGAGCATCCTTAACATCAGCCCCGTCAAAGTTAGGAGCACAGCAGAAAACCCGGTACTTATCTTCTCGGGATAGAAGCTGTCGAGCCCTGACTATATAAGAACTAGTCCACGTGGCCGACTCCAATCTTTGTACGAAGGGAGTATAAGCATCATCCCCTTCATGCACTCCCGTCATTAATGAAGGGCAATGCAACACGAACCAGGCCATTAAATATGTGTATGGCACTGGTACACGTGGTTGAGGAGCTTTTCCAGCTTTCTTCTTAGCGGCTTTGACTCTCGAAGCACTGAGGAGTTCTGAAGTCAACACCCTCAGGCCATTCTGAATACAGCCAACCATAGCAGTAAGGAGGCTCACAGGTCTCCCATGCGCTAGCAAAACAGCTGGGTACACTACCTCAGCTAATATTGCCTCTATCGGTCTTGACGGTACCACGCACCGCTTCAACCAAATCATGAAGAAGCCTGCAAGCAGAGCCGTGTCAGAGATAGGAACTGTGGCTTGGTAGTGGAAATTTTCGAATTCGACACCAGCTTCAAAATCATCCTCGGTATGCTCTGTCTTATAGGTAGCACTGGAAGCCGTAATTCGAGCTTTGGCATCCTTAAGAGAGAGAACTGCAACGCGGTATACGGCTACATCTTTTTGGTTTAAATTCTGAAAGAGGTAGTCTGCCCACGTGGTATGCATAATGCCCCCTCCACGCATCCCAAAGACTTGGGCACATATGTGGAAGTGGCACATCAGCTCCCAGAAAGTAGCACAAATTTCCGGGTGCGCCACCTTCAGTAGAGAAAGTTCCTCGGTGGTGGGAATGAACTCCTCGTAGGGCATTTTTCCAAGCGACAGCCCCGACACTGCCTGCATCTCATGAAGAGCAAAACCTAACTCTCCAGCAGGCGTAAAGAATGTGCAGCTGTCAGGGTTATATTTCTCCAACATAGCGAAGAAATTATGAAGACTCTGCACGACTCCCTGTCGTGTAGCTAACACCGGAATTGTGAGACCCGATTGAGTGAGCGAGTCCTTAAGCTCTTCAAGAACAAAGTCAACCATACGGGTCCACCAACCTCCTTCTCCGGAACAGATCCATCCAGGAGATCTGAACGTCTGGGTAGAGAATTCACCCTGAGTTGCAAGGAATTGGCGAATAAAGATGTTCGCTGGACGTGGCATCTCCTGAACCAGCTCCTTCTTCTCAAACAAACCAGGTCTTAACCCCTTTAGTTGCCCCCCGATTTGCGCACGAGCTCGCCGACCAAATCCAAGCGACACATCCTCCTTCTCTTTTACTATGTCAAAGGTCAAGCCCCGACGGCAGCTCACATTCAGAAAGTAGGAGAGAGGGTACATCCTCTTCATGCTAGGGAGAAATAAAAAGCGATTATCAACTCTCCGCAGCAGCTTTGAGTCTTCCATACATGTGAGATGATCATTAGCTGGTATGCGATCTCCAAATATGAACGCTGGTTTAGGAAACTGGGCACGGCCAACAGGGGTCTCCAAGTCCAAGTCAGTTATCAAAATCCTGAGAGTAGAGCATTGAGGGAATTTAATCATTTCCGCTCTTTCCGAATCAGGATAAGTACACAATGGAATTTGGTTCTGAAGACTAAATATTTCATTCGCGTCAGGTCCCCCGATGTACCCAAAATGATGCTCTTGTGAAAGTGGCACGTTTGGGAGAAGTACTGCACAATCAAAAGCAGAAGTTAGCGGCGAGCTATCAACATAAAGGCATAGCCTGAAACATAAAGGGTTAAAGGCTCATATCGAAATCTCCAACGCGAAGGTCGAACCTCGCGTCAGAAGCCTCAAACGCGAAGGTCAACCTCGCGTTGAAAAACTTGAACGCGAGGGTCGAGACCCACATGGGATCCCAACCCCGCGTTTTCATTGAGTTGAAACGAGTCATCTTCCTCGTTATCAAGAACCCATCTAGGGTTTTCAGAGAACTTGCCAAGGCAAGTTATTTCGGGTGGCACTCACCACGACAGGGAAGCCCCCGCAGCAGCGGTGACGACGACGATGTCCCCGCATGAACAAGAGCACCGCCGGCGTCCTCAGCCGACGGCACTTCGGAAGTCGCTCCGGCGACTTTCTTGGAGTTCGAACCTCTTCTCCGAGGCGCCATTGATGCAGTCGATCGGAGGAAATTCCTTTGAATGAGGGAGACGAAGACCGTCGGAGATCTCACCGGAATCAAACGAGAATTCTCGTTCTTGAAAATAGTCGAAAGTCTTGAAAGTCAAGTGACTTTTGATATGACCACTCAGGTCTATTTATAACAGCCACCAAGCTGTTAAGATGGCACAGGATTCTAGGAATGAATCCCAACCATCTTTCAAAACGCGAAGCTCACATCCGCGTTCAAATTTCCCAAGTGCAAAGCTCAAGCCAACGTCACAAGGCCTGAGCCTCGCGTTTCAAATATTAAACGCGAGGGTCACCTCAGCGTTGCAATTCTTTTAAATGAAGAATATGCACTGGTAAGCCTACTTAACAGAGTGGTAATCAAAACCTCTGTATCTCTTCAGCAGAATTCAAATTCTCATTGGGTTAATACTACACCCCAAAATCCACTTATCAATTCTCAAAAAATAGAATGATAAGTCTCCAACTCATTGTCGATTTATTGGCTCTTCTCAGCAGAGCAATAAATAACTCGTTTTTAGTGGGGTAATAAACTCCCCCAAAATCTTGATCAAATCACAAGTCTTATAACTCATCACTCCGATGATAAAACATATAGCAGTTCTCCCCTGTGAGACGCTATAATATTCTTTCCCCACAAATGTCACGTTAAAATTACACCTCTGACAAAATCAACTTATCGATTCTCGTCAATAGAACGATAAGTCCTCAAAATTGCCCTGATCGCAATATTTCTCATGTCACGTTAAAATTACACCTCTGACAAAATCAACTTATCGATTCTCGTCAATAGAACGATAAGTCCTAAAATTGCCCTGATCGCAATATTTCTTCCTGTCACGTTAAAATCACACCTCTGACAAAAATCAACTTATCGATTCTCGTCAATAGAACGATAAGTCCTCAAAATTGCCCTGATCGCAATATTTCTTCCTGTCACGTTAAAATCACACCTCTGAAAAAAATCAACTTATCGATTCTCGTCAATAGAACGATAAGTCCTCAAAATTGCCCTGATCGCAATATTTCTTCTGTCACGTTAAAATCACACCTCTGACAAAAATCAACTTATCGATTCTCGTCAATAGAACGATAAGTCCTCAAAATTGCCCTGATCGCAATATTTCTTCTGTCACGTTAAAATCACACCTCTGACAAAAATCAACTTATCGATTCTCGTCAATAGAACGATAAGTCCTCAAAATTGCCCTGATCGCAATATTTCTTCTGTCACGTTAAAATCACACCTCTGACAAAAATCAACTTATCGATTCTCGTCAATAGAACGATAAGTCCTCAAAATTGCCCTGATCGCAATATTTCTTCTGTCACGTTAAAATCACACCTCTGACAAAAATCAACTTATCGATTCTCGTCAATAGAACGATAAGTCCTCAAAATTGCCCTGATCGCAATATTTCTTCTGTCACGTTAAAATCACACCTCTGACAAAAATCAACTTATCGATTCTCGTCAATAGAACGATAAGTCCTCAAAATTGCCCTGATCGCAATATTTCTTCTGTCACGTTAAAATCACACCTCTGACAAAAATCAACTTATCGCTTCTCGTCAATAGAACGATAAGTCTTCAAAATTGCTCCGATCGCAATATCTCTCTTGCTAAGTTAAAACTACACCTCTAGCATTTATAGACTTCTTTCAGTGTTTAAAGCAAAACATAACACAGGAAGAATTCTATTAGTCAACCCTATTATGGGAGTATTCGTCCTCAGCAGTTTGAAACTTTCTAGAGTTGTCTTAAATGATAATAAAGAGAGTTCTCTGCAACAGAACCATTGTGGAGGTATATTCTAAGTCAGGAATACATCTCAGGCATTTCTCGTGACTTGTATTTAAAATCAAAAAATGATAAATGCAAGAAACAATGAGAAGTCAATATCACTTTTTATTCAAGAACCAAAAGAAAGTGATACAAAACAAACTTTGTTCTTGTCAAAAGAACATTACAGAAGCCAAACTCACTCATGCATTAAATCAAAAGAGATGAGTTGAGCCTTGAGTTCGTCTAGCTCCGCCTCGTGGTTAGCTCGCACCATAGCTTCAGCCTTTGCTCGGAGTTCATCCTCGCTGGGTATGATGATGGCCGCCATTTCCTTTCTGGCGTCTTCCAGAGCCTGAGCTTGTGCATGATACTCCAAAGTACTAGCTGCATTCTGGGTACTAAGGATGTTGACAATGCCTTCTTCGCGGGAGAGTTCAGCTTTCAATCGCAGGACTTCGGCTTCAGCTTCAACCAGTCTGTCCCGAAGCGAATTCATAGAAGCAGTTGAGCGTTCTAGTTCTTCTCGCTTCCGAGTGTTACGCTCACGAAGCTCTGCGATCTGACACTCTTTTTCAGCTAAGTCCCGTTCTAGCGTCTCTCGGCGAATCACTTCGGCGACCTGAAGGCTAGCCAAAGTGGACATAATTTGCGGCTGAAGGTCACTATGGCCCATGATCTCGAAGCGTTGTAATTTCTCCTCCAAACGAAGGATAATCTCTGAGCAGCGTTCGAACCATTGAGTTTCGCCCACACTCCTGACCCCGTTTAAGCCTGCTTCCAGCAGAGGTCGAAAGGAGTTCAAAGTTCCTTGGCCATTCATCAGGGACTCAACTACCGTCTTCGCAAGACTGTTTAGATACACCAAGGAGATTTGAAGGAATTTAGGTGCATTAGCGAGACTGACAATTGCACCCGAAGATACCCCTTCAGCAGCTGAGATTGAGGCATTAAGATGATGACTAGCAGGCGATCCAGGTGCTGAAGCTGCAGAGGCGATTGAAATGTTCAATTGCGAAGGGCTTGAGGTCAAAGCCATCAATGCTTTCGCTTGAGAAGAGCTCGGCCGTGAGCGAGATCTTCATCACCGCTTTTGGTGAAGTAGCTACTACAGAAGAGTCAGGCAGGGGTTGCTCTTGCATAGGGGCTGATACCTGCACGAGCTGTTGTTCCGGAGGAGGAGTAGCGGCAGTGGTTTCAGGCAACACTACAGGCGGAACAGTCGCCGTGGGAGAACCAGGTAAATGTTGCTCTTCTAAAGGAGCCGACACTTGCACATGTTCTTGCTCTAAAGGAGCAGCTGAAGTAGTCCCGGGAGTAGGTGAACCTGCACGAAAAAACGGTCGGAACGCAGAAAAAGCATGTGGAAGAAGTCGAAACAAACCAAGCTTACCGGTAAGATAAAAAGGAGTATAACCTGATGCTTTATCAGACGGGACCTTGGGAGCATCATCATCAAAAGTGGTGACGTCATCGATGGAATCATGCTCATCGTCATCTTCACCTTCACCTGACATGTTGCCAACATCAGCGTCCTCATCACCTCTATCTCTGTCAGCTGCATCACCAGCTGGGGAGTCGTCATAATCAACTCGCTCCTCATCATCCTGAACAGCTGAAGACCCCGGAAGACTTGCACCAGCGGCTGGTCTTTTCATAAGTCCCGTTGTAGGACTAGGCATTAAATCATCAACTTGTGACATTAATGCTGAAGGAGAAGGAGGTGGATTATCTTCAAGACCCCCTGGTTCCAATACAGGAG
>NW_017972521.1:1630-1824 GCF_001876935.1 Asparagus officinalis | reverse complement strand
TTTTTCAATTTTTTTTCTTTTTTTTATAAAAAATGCTAAAAATTAGTTTAAATTTATTATATTTTATATAATTATGTATTAGTATATACTTACAAATTATTATGTAATTATATATTATATATACATATATTATATATATTATATATACATATATTATATGTAAATATATTGTATATATTTATAAGTTATAACTT
>NW_017972521.1:0-390 GCF_001876935.1 Asparagus officinalis | reverse complement strand
TGTGTTAGCTGCCGCGGCAGCTTATACTGTCGCGCTTGAGCGCGACAACATAGACTGTCGCGCTTGAGCGCGACAGTGTCGAGTGCCGCGCAGCGCCTCGGCCAGTCAGATTTATAAGACTGGTTTGGGCTGTTTCGGGTCATTCTTCCCCGCCTCTTTGAGTTCGAAACCTTCTCCAAAATCCTATAAAAGGATTTTTTTTGGCTTTTCCCCTTTCCACCTCGTCATCTTTGGGCTATTTTCTGTTCGAACGGATCTAGGGTTTTGAAATCTAGGGTTTTGAATTCTCTTTGATTTTGATCTCTTCCTTTGATCAGACTTGATTTCCTCCAACCCCAGGTAAAAACGGCCCCTACGTCTCGTGCTTTAGGGTCCGATTTCATTTTTTTT
>NW_017972520.1:0-1437 GCF_001876935.1 Asparagus officinalis | reverse complement strand
GCGACAGAGGAGGAGAGGATGAGAGGAGGGCGGCGGCGGGTGGAGAGGTGGGGGAAGGAGGAGGGAGAGCGGAGGGATTGCATGGTTAGAGAGAGAGAGAATGTGCATTATAGTATTTAGCTGTATAAAATTCTTGAGATTTGTGTTTTTGGGGCTCAGTGAATAATTAGTTTACTTTTGGGGCAAAGAGCCCGTTGAAAAAGTCTTGAAAAGGGAGAACACGTTTTCTTAGGTTTTGGAGGCCGGAAGTATTTTCCCCTAAAATTAAATTCCTTTTTGATAGATGACGCTCTTTATAAAAATAAATAAAGTTTTGTTTTTTTATAATTTTGGTGGGAAAATGTCATCCGGAGAAAAATGAGAAAAAGAAGGAAAAGAAATTCGATGTATTGCTGTAGTTAGAATAATCATGTGTTTTTAAGCATTAAATGTGGCATGATTAATAATGACAAGATTAGTGGACATTTGAGCTTTAATTGTAGTTAATCACTAATTGGGGAATTGTCTATATATGACATATCTATCCAAATTAACCGGTGCTCTTAGGCACCCGTTAAAAAACCCCTAATGAAAACATCTATCGAATTGGAACTCATGATGCAACAAACTATGGAATCACATTCATTGAGCAACTAGTGATCTAAAAAGATAAAAAGAAAAATATCTTTCCATCAATGTACTAGTCTTCAAGTCCTGTTTTTTAAAGACCCATATGGATGTTTTTTTCTTCATGGACCATCCATTTTCTACTGACTTATTTACTTACTTTCTCTATGATATGTAATTAGCCGCCTCGTTATTTATTTATTTATCCTATGAGCCCTGGGAATGTTCCTTAATTCCTACTTGAACATCATTAATTACTATCCCTAGGGGTCAACTAAGCTAGTGTCAATATTTATAGATATGATGCTTTTGAAGTGCAACTCCTCCACTATAAAAGATTTGGAGTGGGTAGGAAAGTAGACGTCATCTTGTCCTTGTACAATAATGCAGATACTTTTTTTTTGGGGTGGCGGGGGCGGCAGCGGTAGGCGGTGGATTGGAACAAAACCATCTTAAAAATAGAACCGTTACATAGAAATTACCTTTTCTCTTTAAAGTGGGGTTTTTTCCAATCCACTGCCTCCTTGTGAATTTTCACTAAAGTACTAAAAATAAGATTAAAAATACATGTCTAAGGTATATAACTTGTATCCTAACTAGTGCACATTAACAAAGTAAGTAACTTATCTTGAATGTGAGCGTTTAAGAACATTTTTGGATTTCGGTGAAAACTTTGATTAGGATGTCTTTAGTTGGAACAAAAATCCATGATGCAGGTTTCATTTAATTTGAAAATAAAAGATGATTTCTATATTATATTCTTATTTTAAGATGGTTTCTAAGGATTTTTTTTTCAAATTAAAACAAAGGCCTCGAGGAAAATACCTTGAC